>NW_026867476.1:2047369-2217369 GCF_020745735.1 Hemiscyllium ocellatum
GCCATGCTCTCACACGCACGCTCCCGGCCAGTCTGACCACATTCCTGCCTCCAGGAATTTGGACTCATCCCGAACTCTGCCATTGCGTCACACACACACACACACATTTCCCATCCTCCCTGCTCACTGGCTCCAATGCCAAAGATTTTCAAACTCTCACCCTCTACTCCTCTCTCTCCAAACCCATGGCCTATCAGCCCCGGCCCCGCTGAGATCGCGGCCCTCCCCCCCACGTTCCAATCCCAGCCTCTTGGGAAAAGCCGATTTGAAATCGCTCTGCCACGGGGCGGCCATGCCTACAGCTCCCTGTGCCCCCTGCTGGAATATAGAGTGCCCTCTCCTCCCTCTCTACCTCACTTTCTTCCTTTCTGAACCCCTGAAACTGGGGCTCTGGTCCCCAGCCTCACATCGCTGTGTGTGTGTGTGTGTGTGTGTGTGTGTGTGTGCGCACGCGTGTGTGTGTGGAGGGGGGGGGGGGGGGCGGGGGGGCTCGGTGCCAGGTTTCCCTCCTGGCAGATGTCAATCTGAAATGAGCTACGTAAATTAAGTTATTGTTTGCTTCCTTCAACCAGAGTCCTCCTAAGTCACCCTCGCAGTTTGTGACCTTGGGTTTGGGTTTAACATTGAAACTGTGGCGTTAATGGGGCCGTTTCCCAGCATGCATTGCCTCAATGGTTTGCCCGTCCTGCCCCCGTACCATCATGGCTGCCACACAGCCCTCTCTTCTAAGCTCTTGCGTGAAAATGTTTCGCCCGTTGGCACCCCGATGGGTCTGTTAACCTTCCGGGATCACGCTTTATCCTGTTATCCCGTGGTAATGTTCCCCTCCTTCCCCCTCAGTGATCCCAATACAGCTGTGATTCACCATCACTCTGCCAGCACAGGCAGGGACAAAGTCTTGTTGCTCTTCCCTCTTCCATGTATTGTTACACCCCTTCCCAATTACATTGGATCAGCCTCTTCCCATTGGACCCAATCTCAATGGACCCCAAACCCCCTTCCTGTTCACTACCACTGGACACAATCCCAATGGACCCCAAACCCCCTTCCCATTCACTCCCATTGGACCCAATCCCAATGGACCCCAAACCCCCTTCCCGTTCACTCCCATTGGACACAATCCCAATGGACCCCAAACCCCCTTCCCGTTCACTCCCATTGGACCCAATCCCAATGGACCCCAAACCCCCTTCCCGTTCACTCCCATTGGACACAATCCCAATAGACCTCAAACCCCCTTCCCATTCACTCCCATTGGACACAATCCCAATGGACCCCAAACCCCCTTCCCGTTCACTATTGGACCCAATCCCAATGGATGCCAATCCCTTTTCCCGTTCACTCCCATTGGACCCAATCCCAATGGACCCCAAACCCCCTTCCTGTTCACTCCCATTGGACACAATCCCAATGGACCCCAAACCCCCTTCCCGTTCACTCCCATTGGACCCAATCCCAATGGACCCCAAACCCCCTTCCCGTTCACTCCCATTGGACCCAATCCCAATGGACCCCAAACCCCCTTCCCATTCACTCCCATTGGACACAATCCCAATGGACCCCAAACCCCCTTCCCGTTCACTATTGGACCCAATCCCAATGGATGCCAATCCCTTTTCCCGTTCACTCCCATTGGACCCAATCCCAATGGACCCCAAACCCCCTTCCTGTTCACTCCCATTGGACACTATCCCAATGGACACCAAACCCCCTTCCCGTTCACTCCCATTGGACCCAATCCCAATGGACCCCAAACCCCCTTCCTGTTCACTCCCATTGGACCCAATCCCAATGGACCCCAAACCCCCTTCCTGTTCACTCCCATTGGACCCAATCCCAATGGACGCCAATCCCTTTTCCCGTTCACTCCCATTGGACACAATCCCAATGGACCTCATGGGATGGGGAGGAAGGGGGGACAGGTCAAGGAGTGTAGATGCAGAGAATTGCCCCTCCTTTAGCCCCCTCTCCCCATCCACCCCCCCAGGGGCTGTGATGGGGGGGGGTGAAGGAAGACACAGTCCTCATCCTGCAACTCTGACTCACCAGGAGAGCGCCCCCCCATAAATCTCAGCCCTTTGCACCCCCATGGCAGAATGTCCAAATTAGTTTGCAAGCTGTAGCCCCCCCCCCCCCACACACACACACACATACATAAGGGGGGTGGAAGGTGTTGCTGGATTTTGCTGGAAAGAAAAAGAGTCTAGCAGAGGGGTGCACTCACCGACGATGATGCCACAGGCGCTGACCAGCCCGATCTCCTTCTTCAGGGCTACCCCCTCACCAGCACCATCTCCTCGGTCCCCCTTGTCGCTCTCCGCCGCCGAGTGCAGGGACTCGGAGCTCCTGCCCCCTCCTCGGCTGGAGGGGCTCCTCAGCCGGCTGCTCTCTGCCATCCCTGCGGCTGCTGCGGACCTCTGCAAACAGCCAAGGCAGGTCGCTGTGCACGGTGCAAACTGATGGGGGGGGGGGGGGAAGGGGGAAGGTGCAGAGAGATGCTCAACACACAGCCAAACCCCTTCCCGGAGGGGCAAATCAAAACAAAGTGGGGAGGAGGGAATAACTTATGAGGGAAAGTGGGGGAAGGGGGGGGGGGGGGTTACTGCAAAACTACAGCAAGAGAGCAACTAAAGCCAAAAGGGGAGATCTTGAATCCCTGGAGCACGAATCTCTTTGCACGGGTTTGCAGCCTGCTCCCAGGACATGGACACACAAGGTGAGGTGAGGGAGACTCACATAAAACACCGCACAATTCCAGCAGGCTTCAGCCAGAGGGAAAACAGCAACATTTCGTGGCTGGGGGCTGGCAGAAATGCAAAATTGTTTGCAATGAACCCTCCCCAGCTCCTGCCTGCCTCTCTCTCTCACTGTCCGGGTTTAGCAGCCTGCTCTAGCTCCCGAGTTGGATTGAGATTCCACCTTCACTGTTTTTGTGTGTCTCACTCTCTGTCTTTGCTGAATTGCTTTCTTATATCGCCTGGCTCCTCCCCTCGAGAGCCTTGCACTTGGCAACAGGGTCGGGGAAGGGGGGGAAGAGACCACATTCACAGACCCCAGCTCGTTTGAGTTTATATTGTAATATGTATTTCTTTGAATGCAATGCGAACATCCCACTCACTCACTCTCTCTCTACTCAACTCCCCAACACCTTGCCAGCCGCCCCTCAAAACCTCACCCCCCCTCCCTTTTTTTGTGTGGAATTCGGTCAACATCCAACCTCAGCCCTCCAATATAATGTCAAGGTCAGAGATAATATATTTGTAAGGGGGGGGGAGGAAACATGCTGAACAACAAACTGCAGAGAGCTGACTCAGGGCTGAGAGGTTACACAAATCAGAGAGAGGGACAGAGCCAAGGGTTAGTTTGCAAAATCTTTTGCCTGCCTTTCAGAGCAGTGGGGGGTGGGGGAATATTCCTTAAAGGGGCACGTTGTTAATATAAAGTCCGTAATTACATTGCACGCTGTTAAAGGGGACAGTTTCTTTATTTTTGGGTTAGGGAGGCAGGAGAGAACGATTTAAGGAAGAGTTTGGGTGGGGGGAGGTGGGCTATCAGGTTTGTTCTGGGATCCTTTGTGGAGGAAGGGAGCGACTTGCGTTTATGTAGCACCTGTCCCGACGCCTGAGCACTGGTGCAGCGCAGCCTGGAGTTCGGTGCTCAGTTCTGGAGGGGGTGGGTTTGGCAGCAGCTCTGGATCCTACAGGCAGTGGAGAGGAACCTTCGGGATTGAACCTGGGGTGTCGGTTTGGGGATAGGAGGGGGTGGTCACACTCTGTCCCCTGGTCGCAGACACAGGGGTGAACGTCCTACACCTCCCCAGGGCAGGTAGGGGCTGCGATTGGAGATGGCAAAAATGTCCAGAAAATCCCTGCAGATGGAAGCAGGCACTTCGGCCCATCAAGTCCACACCAACCCTGCGAAGAGCATCTCACACATACCCATCATCCTTACACCACTGCATTTACCACAGCCAATCCACCCTAACCTGTACATCCCAGGGCACTATGGGTAATTTAGCACGGCCAATCCACCCTAACCTGCACATCCCTGGGCACTATGGGTAATTTAGCATGGCCAATCCACCCTAACCTGCACATCCCTGGGCACTATGGGTAATTTAGCATAGCCAATCCACCCTAATCTGCACATCCCTGGGCACTATGGGTAATTTAGCATGGCCAATCCATCCTAACCTGTACATCCCTGGGCACTATGGGTAATTTAGCACGGCCAATCCACCCTAACCTGCACATCCCTGGGCACTATGGGTAATTTAGCACGGCCAATCCACCCTAACCTGTACATCCCAGGGCACTATGGGTAATTTAGCATGGCCAATCCACCCTAACCTGCACATCCCTGGGCACTATGGGTAATTTAGCATAGCCAATCCACCCTAATCTGCACATCCCTGGGCACTATGGGTAATTTAGCATGGCCAATCCATCCTAACCTGTACATCCCTGGGCACTATGGGTAATTTAGCACGGCCAATCCACCCTAACCTGCACATCCCTGGGCACTATGGGTAATTTAGCACGGCCAATCCACCCTAACCTGTACATCCCAGGGCACTATGGGTAATTTAGCATGGCCAATCCACCCTAACCTGCACATCCCTGGGCACTATGGGTAATTTAGCATAGCCAATCCACCCTAATCTGCACATCCCTGGGCACTATGGGTAATTTAGCACGGCCAATCCATCCTAACCTGTACATCCCTGGGCACTATGGGTAATTTAGCACGGCCAATCCACCCTAACCTGCACATCCCTGGGCACTATGGGTAATTTAGCATAGCCAATCCACCCTAACCTGCACATCCCTGGGCACTATGGGTAATTTAGCATGGCCAATCCACCCTAACCTGCACATCCCTGGGCACTATGGGTAATTTAGCATGGCCAACCCACCATAACCTGCACATCCCTGGGCACTATGGGTAATTTAGCATGGCCAATCCACCCTAACCTGCACACCACTGGGCACTATGGGTAATTTAGCGCAGCCAACCTACCCTAACCTGCACCTTCCAACACAGCATTGCTGACCTGGCTTGCTTCTTCCACAACTGTGGTTTCCCACCCACTGTGGCTGACTGGGCCCTCAACCCTGTCCGACCTATCACCCATGCTTCCGCCCTTGCCCCTTCCCATCACTCCCGACAGCGAGATCAGCTCCTCCTCCATCTCACTTTTCATTCCACCAGCTTCTGCAACATTTCATACAACTCCAGCAGATCCCCACCACCAAAATATGTTCCCCTCACTCCCCTGGCTTCATTTAACAAGGGCCTTTCCCTCGGGGACACCCTGGGCCCTTCCTTGACGAGGTGACCCCCTAGTGGGGGAAAGCAGCCTCTGCAGGTCCATCAACACCCGCCCCCTTCCCATGGCACCTTCCGCAGAAGGTGCACCACTCGGCCCTTCGGCCCCTCCCTGCTCACTATCCAAGGGCCGAAACAGTCTGTCCGGGTGAAGCAGTCAGTACCTCCTCCAATCTTGTGTGTTGTATTCACTGCACCCAGCGTGGCCTACTCCGCTTTGGAGAAACCGATCGTAGACTGGGTGACCGCTTTTGCAGAACACCTCCGGTTGGTGCACCCTGACCTCCCCGTAACCGTTGACTTTAACGCAGCGTCCCACTTGTGTGCCCACCCGCCTTTCATCGGCATGCTGCACTGTTCCAGTGAATCACAGCGCAAACTGGAGGACCATCGTCTCATCTTCAGACGAGGCACTCTGCAGCATTCCAGGCTTAATACTGGGTTCAACACTTTCACACTGTGAACCAACTCCCGTGCCTTTCCTTTCTTTCAGCTTGACTTGTTGCACTCTCTGTCACTGTATCCTCCCTCTCTCTCCCCTCCCCCCTACCCCATTGGGACAGTCTGTTCTTTCCAGTCTGGGAGATAGACACACCTATGTTCTTCCACTCGCACATTCCAGTCACTGAATGTGAACTGTTAGCATCTTATATCCAGCAGCACTCTACACCCCACCACCCCATTCCCCCTCCACGCTTCACTTCAGCTCAGATCTAGGCCAAAATGTGAGCTTGCTCTGGCTCCATGGATGCTCTCTGACCCACTGTGATCTCCAGCATTACTTATTTTCACCCTAACCTGTACATCCCTGGGCACTATGAGTAATTTAGTATGGCCAATCTACCCTAACCTGCACATCCCTGGGCACTATGGGTAATTTAGCACGGCCAATCCACCCTAACCTGCACATCCCTGGGCACTATGGGTAATTTAGCATGGCTAATCCACCCTAACCTGCTAATCTTTGGACAAGTGGGAGGAAACAAAGCATCCGGAGGAAACCCACACAGACACGGGGAAGGGGTTAGAATGTGCAAACTCCACACAGACAGTCGCCCCGAGGGTGGGATTGAACCTGGGTCCCTGGTGCTGATTTGACTGGGAGACGTTTACTGTGGAGAAAGCTGTCAGACCTGCTGTGTTTCTCCAGCCCTGCCTGTGTCTGTGTCAGATTTCCAGCCCTTGTTCTCTGTACCTTGCAGGCTGCACAGACACGGTGCATGTGTGAACACTGAGGTGAGGTGACCCCTGGTGGGGGAAAGCAGCCTCTGCAGGTACACACCCTGTTTGACTGAAGCCTCCTTGTTGTTCCATGACCCTGCACTCGTCCCTCACTTTGATAGGTGGTGCCCCCCCCACCCCATGTGCCTTGTCAGTGGCTTGGTCCCATCACCCGCTGCCCAAGGGCTGGGGGGGAGCCTTCAAGTCAGATTGCAGTTCCAACATAACTGGGACAACACTACTATTATAGGACAAGCCAAACAGAGAACAGCCAGGGAATTCCTAGAGGCATGGCACTCATCCACAGATTCTATCAACAAACACATCGACCTGGACCCAATTTACCGGCCACTGCAGCGGACAGCTGGAACTGACAACTGGAAGCGGCAGAGACAAACCACTACAAATGCCGGAGGAAAGATCACAGAAGCGCTTCACAGAGGGCTCCCAAGCACTGAGGATGTCACCTAGACAGGGGACGAAACGTCAGCAACACAAATTCCCAGCTCGGCGGACAGAACCACAACAATGAGCACCCGAGCTACAAATCTTCTCACAAACTTTGTGCAGTTCCAATCCCACGACGGTATCCAGCAGAATTTAAATTCAACCCGTAAACTGAGTTGTGGACGGTGAGGAAGGATGTTGTAGGTTACAGAGGGACATAGATAAGCCGCAGAGCTGGGCTGAGAGGTGGCAAATGGAGTTTAATGTGGAAAATTGTGAGGTGATTCACTTTGGAAGAAGCAACAGGAATGCAGAGAACTGGGCTCATGGGAAAATTGTTGGCAATGTGGATGAGCAGAGAGATCTCGGTGTCCAGGTACATAGGTCCCTGGATGTTGCCACCCAGGTTGATAGGGTTGTTAAGAAGGCGTATGATGTGTTAGCTTTTATTCATAGAGGGACTGAGTTTCGGAGCCATGAGGTCATGCTGCAGCTGGACAAAACTCTGGTGCGGCCGCATTGTGGAGTATTGTGTACAGTTCTGGTTACCACATTATAGGAAGGATGTGGAAGCTTTGGAAAGGGTGCAGAGGTGATTTACCAGGATGTTGCCTGGTCTGGAGGGAATGGTCTTAGGAGGAAAGGCTGAGGGACTTGAGGCTGTTTTCGTTAGAGAGAAGAAGGTTGAGAGGTGACTCTTTCCCTGGATGGTAATGACGAGCATGAGGGGACATAGCTTTAAATTGAGGGGTGGTAGATATAGGATAGATGTCAGAGGTAGTTTGTTTACTCAGAGAGTAGTAGGGGCATGGAACACACTGCCTGCAGCAGTAGTAGACTCGCCAACTTTAAGGGCATTGAAATGGTCGGTGGATAAATGAGAATGGGATAGTGTGGGTTAATGGAATAGTGGAGGTTAGATGGGCTTCAGACTGGTTCCACAGGTCAGCACAACATTGAGGGCCGAAGGGCCAGTACTGTGAAGGATATGTTCTATATCCTTCAGGGAGGAGATGGCCTGGTGATGTTATCGCTGGACTGGTACTCCACAGAGATAATGTTCTGGGGACCCAGGTTCAAATCCCGCTTAGCAGCAGATGGGAGAATTTGAATTCAATCAAACCAATCTGGAATTAAGAGTCTCAAGATGACCATGAATCTATTGTCGATTGTCGGGAAAAAACCCATCTGCTTCACTGGTGCCCTTCAGGGGAGGCGAACTGCCATCCTCACCTGGTCTGGCCTACATGTGACTCCAGACTGCCTTTTGAAATGACCGAGTCAGACCCTCGGTGAGGAATTGAGATGGGCTACGAGTGTTGGGTTTGGCCAGAGACAGTCACTGTCCACGGAAGAATTGTTCTGGAAAATCCGAACCTGGCAGAGAGGCAGGGGAGGATTCCCCCAGCCTCCAATATTATCACTGTCATTCTAAATTCAATACACAGTTGTTAAAGTGAACAAAGAGACCTTGGAGTGCAGGTTCATAGCTCCTTGAAAGTGGAGTCGCAGGTTGATAGGATAGTGAAGGAGGCGTTTGGTATGCTTTCCTTTATTGGTCAGAGTATTGAGTACAGGAGTTGGGAGGTCATGTTGCGGCTGTACAGGACATTGGTTAGGGCCACTGTTGGAATATTGTGTGTAATTCTGGTCTCCTTCCTATCGGAAAGATGTTGTGAAACTTGAAAGGGTTCAGAAAAGAATTACAAGAATGTTGCCAGGGTTGGAGGGTTTGAGCTACAGGGAGAGGCTGAACAGGCTGGGGCTGTTTTCCCCGGAGCGTCAGAGGCTGAGGGGTGACCATATAGAAGTTTATGAAATCATGAGGGGGCACGGAGAGGGTAAATAGACAAAGTATTTTCCCTGGGGTCGGGGAGTCTAGAACTAGAGAGGCGTTGGTTTAGAGTGAGAGGGGAAAGATATAAAAGAGACCTAAGGGGCAACTTTTTCACACAGAATGGTACGTGTATGGAATGAGCTGCCAGAGGAAGTGGGGGAGGCTGGTACAATGACAGCATTTAAAAGGCATCTGGATGGGGACATGAATAGGAAGGGTTTGGAGGGATATGGGCCAAGGGCTGGCAGGTGGGACTAGATTGGGTTGGGATATCTGGGGGGGGCGTGGGTGTTGTTGGCTGGGTGCAGCATTTATTGCCCCATTCCTGATTAGCCCCTTTGAGAAGGTGGGGGTGAGCTGCAGTCCACGTGCTGGGGGGTAAACCTACGATGCCCCTCAGGGAAGGGGGCAATCCCAGGATTCTGACACATGAAGGAACGGCCGATAGATTCCGGGACGGGGAGTGGCTTTGAGTTGGGGAGGGGGTGGGTTCCCCATGTATCTGCTGCCACCACCGGCCTTTTAGATGGTGGGGGGGTGAGGGTTTGGGAAGGAGCCCCTGGGTGAGGTTCTGCAGTGGGTCTTGTAGACAGTACACACTGCTGTGAGTGAGCGTGGGGTGGGGTGAAGGGAGGGAGCGGGGGTTTGTGGGTGTGGGGACAATCGAGCGGGGAGTGGGGGGTGGGGGCTGCTTTGCCCTGGGTGGTGTGGAGCTTCTCGAGTATTGTCGGAGCTGACCCCCCCCATCCAGGAGCAAGTCAGGAGAGGAGTGAGTTGCTGCAGGATTCCCAGCCTCTGACCCTGCTCTTGTAGCTGCTGGGTGTATACCGGACTGGCCCATGTTCTGTTTCTGGTCAACAGTAACCCCCAGGATGTTGATAGTTTGGATGCTGGGGGGGATTTCAGTGACAGTAACGCCGTTGATTAGATTAGATTACTTACAGTCCACACCGACTCTCTGAGGTGCAACCCACCCAGATCCACTCCCCTACGTTTACCCCTTCACCTAACACTATGGGTAATTGATCATGGCACCCTAACCTGCACATCTTTGGACTGCGGGTGGAAACCGGAGCACCTGGAGGAAACCCACGCAGACACGGCAGAGGTGGGGGGGGGGGGGGGGGGGAGAGAATGTGCAAACTCTACACAGACAGTCGCCTGAGGGTGGGATCGAACCCGGGTCTCTGGCAGCAGTGCTAACCACTGTGCCACCGACATTATCATGGGCAATGGTTAGACTGTCTCTTATGAGAGGTGGTCATTGCCTGGCACCTGTGTGGCGTAAACCCACCGTGCACTGTGAGGAGGTTAGCGTGGGACTACAAAAAAACATCGACAAGGTTTACTGGGTGGCAGGTGAAGTTCAGCTGGAGAAACACAACGACAGGAGGAGCAATACAGAGCTGGTGGAACACGAAGTCTGTGTCTGCAGCTGCTTTCAAATTCACCTTCACCTTCACCTGTCCTGGCAATGAAGTCAGCAAGCTCACGTTGAAGGGCTTCCTGACCCCCTTTCTGCCTGGATCGTGTCAAACTCCTCTCCCTGGACACTCCCAATCGAACTGTGTTAAATAATGAAACAGTTTAATCCCATTCAGGAGGCACAGTCAACTTTTCTCTCTCTCTGGACAAACAGCCAACAGGTGGCAGTGGGCAGGACAGATCAGCCTGAGCCTTTCGGTTATTCCGACACTGGCCTTGTGTTAGAAATGTTTTGCTCCGAGAGGGTTTCTGGTTCCGGTGGGATTCCCAGTGGTCATATTCCATGGCAGCGCCTCAATCTCCTACCCTGGGAACACATCCCAACAAAATATAAGGCGGCTGGGTGTGCTGATGCAGATGTCATCGAGGTGTATGGCGCGGAAACAGACCCTTTGGTCCATCCGTCCGTTCTGACCCGATATCCCAACCTAATCTAGCCCCGTTTGCCGGCACTTATCCCAAATCCCTCTAACCCCTTCCCATCCACATCCCCATCCACCTTTTAAATGCTGTCATTGTACCAGCCTCCACCACTTTCTCTGGCAGCTCATTCCACACACGTACCACCCTCTGGGTGAGAAAGTTACCCCTCAGCTCCCTTTCCCCTCTCACCCTAAACCTACATCCTCTAGTTCTGGACTCCCCCACCCCAGGGAAAAGACCTTGTCTATTTACCCCTATCCATGTCCCTCATGATTTTATAAACCTCTATAAAATCACCCCTCAGCCTTGTTGACGGTGATACAGAGTGAGTGGGTAAAAACTTGGGTTTAGATCAGAGTGATGCTGGAAAAGCATAGTAGGTCAGAAAGCATGCGAGGGGCATCTGCAGTCCTCACTGTTGCCTGGGTAAAAACTTGAGCAGATGGAATACAATGTGGTAAAATGTAACATCAGAAAGAACAGAGGAGCTGAATATTACTTGAACAGAGAAAAAGACTGGAAAAAGCTACCAAAGTTTTGAGTTATAAAGAAAGGCTGAATAGGCTGGGACTCTCTTCACTAGAGCGTCGGAGACTAAGAGGTGACCTGATAGAAGTTTATAAAATAATGAGGGGTGCGGACAGAGTTAACGATAGTTGTCTTTTCCCGGAGGTTGAAGGATTTCAAGACTAGGGGGCACATTTTTAAGTTGGGAGGAGAGAGATTTGAAAAAAAAAACAAAAGAGGCAAATTTTCTTCCACAGAGGGTGGTTGACGTGTGGACTGAACTCCTGAAGAGGTGGTGGATGACGGTAGAATTACAACATTTAAAAGACATTCAGATGGAGATGTGAACAGGCAAGGTTTGGAAGGACATCGGCTAGGAGTAGGCAGGTGGGAACTGCTTTAGTTTGGGTTATGTTTGGCACAGACTGGTTGGGCCGAAACTGGTTGTTTCCGTGCTGTATGACTTCTTTGAGATGAATTTTGCAATCCTCAGTCATTAATCACTAAAAGCCAGCATCCAAGATCAGTAGGTAACAGGGAAGGAAAATGGACTGTTTGTAACATTGTCAAGGCTGAGCGTGGATGGGTAACTTTTGTAATTAATGCACAAGGAATCTCAAATCTCATGGAATCATAGAGATGTACAGCAAAGATCCAGACCCTTCGGTCCAACCTGTCTGTGCTGACCCAGTTATCCCTAACCCAATCTAGTCCCACCTGCCAGCCCTTGGCCCATATCCCTCCAATCCCTTCCTATACATGTTCCCATCCACCTTTGAAATGCTGTCATTGTACCAGCCCCCACCACTTCCTCTGGCAGCTCATTCCACACACGGACCACCCTCTGTGTGAAAATGTTGCCCCTTAGGTCTCTTTTAAACCTTTCCCCTTTCGCCCTAAACCTATGCCCCTCTGGTTCTGGACACCCCCACCCCAAGGAAATGACCTTGTCTATTTATCCTATCCATGGTCTCTCATGATTTTATAAACCTCTATAAGGGAAATCTGCCCCAGCCTGTTCAGCCTCTCCCTATAGCTCAACTCCTCCAACCCCCGCAATGTCTTTGTAAATCTTTTCTGAACCCTTTCACAACATCTTTCCTACAGCAGCGAGAGCAGAATTGCACCAATATTTCAACAGGTGTGGCGCAAATTTGTGCAATCCCTCTACATTTAAATACTGACACTTGCTGCCTCACTCCACATCGGCCCACCCGGTTACGAATCTGATATATTATGAATTTTCCTATAATTCCAACCAAACTAATCTTCAAACTCGGAGACCTGAGTGTCTGTTCCACCCTCTGCGGCTGGATCCTTGGCTTCCTGACCCACAGACCGCAGTCAGTGAAGATAGGTATACAGCATCTCCTTCACGATAATCCTCAACACTGGCGCCCAGTACTGCTGTGTACTCAGCCCCTTACCATTCTCCCTCATGACTGTGTGGCCAAACATCATCCCAACTCCACCTACAGGTTGCCTGATGACACCTTCGGATCATTTGGGAGGCGGACGGGGGTTTATTGAGAGGAGTTACAGGCAGGTCATCACACCTCAGGTACAAGAAGATGGTAGATGGGATACCATCAGGGGACGGAAAGGGAACCGGCAGGCAGTGCGGCTGTTTCCCTCAACGACAAGTATACCGTTTTGGATACTGTTGGGGGGGGTGTCGACCTACCAGGGGTACGCCATGGGGTACAGGTCTCTGGTACAGAGTCTGTCCCTGTTGCTCAGACTGGAAGGGGGCAGAGGAGGAGAGCAGTAGTCATTGGGGACTCCACAGTTAGGGGGACAGATAGGAGGTTCTGAGGGAACGGGAGAGACTCACGGTTGGTGTGTTGCCTCCCAGGTGTTACGTTTTGTGATGTCTCTGATCATGTTTTCGGGATCCTCGAGGGGGAGGGGGCACAGCGACATAGGTAGGAAAAAGGCTGGGGATTTAAGGCCAACATTCAGGGAGCTAGGCTGGAAGCTTGGAGCTAGAACAAACAAGAGTTGTTATCTCTGGTTTGTTACCCGTATCATGTGCTAGCGAGGCGAGGAATAGGGAGGGAGAAAGGAGTCAAACACGTGGCTACAGGAATGGTGCAGGAGGCAGGGTTTCAGATACCTGGATAATTGGGGCTCATTCTATGGTAGGTGGAGTTGTGGGTGGTGCTGAAGGATGTTGCAGGTTACAGAGGGACAGAGATTAGCTGCAGAGCTGGGCTGAGAGGTGGCAAATGGAGTTTAATGCGGGAAATTGTGAGGTGTTTCACTTTGGAAGGAGTAACAGGAATGCAGAGTACT
Source organism: Hemiscyllium ocellatum (assembly GCF_020745735.1). Classification (NCBI taxonomy): domain Eukaryota; kingdom Metazoa; phylum Chordata; class Chondrichthyes; order Orectolobiformes; family Hemiscylliidae; genus Hemiscyllium; species Hemiscyllium ocellatum. The sequence goes on from NW_026867476.1 coordinate 2,060,913, forward strand.
GGGCTCATGGGAAGATTGTTGGTAATGTAGATGAGCAGAGAGATCTCAGTGTCCAGATCCCTGGAAGTTGCCACCCAGGTTGATAGGGTTGTTAAGAAGGCGTACGGTGTGTTAACTTTTATTCATAGAGGGATTGAGGTTCGGAGCCATGAGGTCATGCTGCAGCTGGACAAAACTCTGGTGCGGCCGCATTGTGGAGTATTGTGTACAGTTCTGGTCACCGCATTATAGGAAGGATGTAGAAGCTTTGGAAAGGGTGCAGAGGAGATTTACCAGGATGTTGCCTGGTCTGGAGGGAAGGTCTTACGAGAAAAGGCTGAGGGACTTGAGGCTGTTTTTGTTCGAGAGAAGAAGGTTGAGAGGTGACTTAATAGAGACATACAAGATGGTCAGAGAGTTAGATAGTGTGGACAGTGAGAGCTTTTTACCTCTGATGGTGACGGCGAGCATGAGGGGACATAGCTTTAAAACTGAGGGGTGACAGATATAGGACAGATGTCAGAGGTAGGTTCTTTATTCAGAGAGTAGTAGGGGCGTGGAACGCACTGCCGGCTGCAGTAGTAGACTCACCAACTTTAAGGGCATTTAAATGGTCAGTGGATAGACAGATGGATGAGAATGGAATAGTGGAGGTTAGATGGGCTTCAGATTGGTTCCACAGGTCAGTGTAACATCGAGAGACGAAAGGCCTGTACTGCGCTGGAATCTTCCATGTACCATCATCGTAGGCCGTACCTCAAACAATGATGAGACAGAACACAAGAAAGAGATAGAGTGCTTGGTGGGGTGGTGTAAAGATAACAATCTCTGCCTCAATGTCAGCAAAACTAAAGAAGCTGGTCGTCGACTTCAGGAAGAAGGAGGAGGACATGCCCCTATGACGTGCCCTATTGACACCAATGGAGCTGAGACAGAGACGGTCGAGAGCTGAGACAGAGACGGTCGGGAGCTGAGACAGAGACGGTCGGGAGCGGAGACAGAGACGGTCGGGAGCGGAGACAGAGACGGTCGGGAGCGGAGACAGAGACGGTCGGGAGCGGAGACAGAGACGGTCGAGAGCTGAGGGAGAGACGGTCGAGAGCTGAGGGAGAGACGGTCGACAGCTGAGACAGAGACGGTCGGGAGCTGAGACAGAGACGGTCGAGAGTGGAGACAGAGAAGGTCGAGAGCGGAGACAGAGAAGGTCGAGAGCGGAGACAGAGGTGATCGAGAGCTGAGACAGAGACGGTCGACAGCTGAGACAGAGACGGTCGAGAGCTGAGACAGAGACGGTCGAGAGCTGAGACAGAGACGGTCGAGAGCGGAGACAGAGACGGTCGAGAGCGGAGACAGAGACGGTCGAGAGCGGAGACAGAGACGGTCGAGAGCGGAGACAGAGACGGTCGAGAGCGGAGACAGAGACGGTCGAGAGCGGAGACAGAGACGGTCGAGAGCGGAGACAGAGACGGTCGAGAGCTGAGACAGAGACGGTCGAGAGCGGAGACAGAGACGGTCGAGAGCTGAGACAGAGACGGTCGAGAGCTGACCTAGAGACGGTCGAGAGCTGAGACAGAGACGGTCGAGAGCTGAGACAGAGACGGTCGAGAGCTGACCTAGAGACGGTCGAGAGCTGAGACAGAGACGGTCGAGAGCTGAGACAGAGACGGTCGAGAGCGGAGACAGAGACGGTCGAGAGCTGAGACAGAGGTGATCGAGAGCTGAGACAGAGACGGTCGAGAGCTGAGACAGAGACGGTCGAGAGCTGAGACAGAGACGGTCGAGAGCTGAGACAGAGACGGTCGAGAGCTGAGACAGAGACGGTCGAGAGCTGACCTAGAGACGGTCGAGAGCTGACCTAGAGACGGTCGAGAGCTGAGACAGAGACGGTCGAGAGCTGAGACAGAGACGGTCGAGAGCTGAGACAGAGACGGTCGAGAGCGGAGACAGAGACGGTCGAGAGCTGAGACAGAGGTGATCGAGAGCTGAGACAGAGACGGTCGAGAGCTGAGACAGAGGTGATCGAGAGCTGAGACAGAGACGGTCGAGAGCGAAGACAGACGGTCGAGAGCTGAGACAGAGGTGATCGAGAGCTGAGACAGAGACGATCGAGAGCTGATGTAGAGACGGTCGACAGCTGAGACAGAGACGGTCGACAGCTGAGACAGAGACGGTCGACAGCTGAGACAGAGACGGTCGACAGCTGAGACAGAGACGGTCGACAGCTGAGACAGAGACGGTCGAGAGCGGAGACAGACGGTCGAGAGCTGAGGTAGAGACGGTCGAGAGCTGAGACAGAGACGGTCGAGAGCTGAGGGAGAGACGGTCGAGAGCTGAGGGAGAGACGGTCGAGAGCTGAGGGAGAGACGGTCGAGAGCTGAGACAGAGACGGTCGAGAGCTGACCTAGAGACGGTCGAGAGCTGAGACAGAGACGGTCGAGAGCTGAGACAGAGACGGTCGAGAGCTGACCTAGAGACGGTCGAGAGCTGAGACAGAGACGGTCGAGAGCTGAGACAGAGACGGTCGAGAGCGGAGACAGAGACGGTCGAGAGCTGAGACAGAGGTGATCGAGAGCTGAGACAGAGACGGTCGAGAGCTGAGACAGAGACGGTCGAGAGCTGAGACAGAGACGGTCGAGAGCTGAGACAGAGACGGTCGAGAGCTGAGACAGAGACGGTCGAGAGCTGACCTAGAGACGGTCGAGAGCTGACCTAGAGACGGTCGAGAGCTGAGACAGAGACGGTCGAGAGCTGAGACAGAGACGGTCGAGAGCTGAGACAGAGACGGTCGAGAGCGGAGACAGAGACGGTCGAGAGCTGAGACAGAGGTGATCGAGAGCTGAGACAGAGACGGTCGAGAGCTGAGACAGAGGTGATCGAGAGCTGAGACAGAGACGGTCGAGAGCGAAGACAGACGGTCGAGAGCTGAGACAGAGGTGATCGAGAGCTGAGACAGAGACGATCGAGAGCTGATGTAGAGACGGTCGACAGCTGAGACAGAGACGGTCGACAGCTGAGACAGAGACGGTCGACAGCTGAGACAGAGACGGTCGACAGCTGAGACAGAGACGGTCGACAGCTGAGACAGAGACGGTCGAGAGCGGAGACAGACGGTCGAGAGCTGAGGTAGAGACGGTCGAGAGCTGAGACAGAGACGGTCGAGAGCTGAGGGAGAGACGGTCGAGAGCTGAGGGAGAGACGGTCGAGAGCTGAGGGAGAGACGGTCGAGAGCTGAGACAGAGACGGTCGAGAGCTGAGACAGAGACGGTCGAGAGCTGAGACAGAGACGGTCGACAGCTGAGACAGAGACGGTCGACAGCTGAGACAGAGACGGTCGACAGCTGAGACAGAGACGGTCGAGAGCAGAGACAGAGACGGTCGAGAGCAGAGACAGAGACGGTCGAGAGCAGAGACAGAGACGGTCGAGAGCTGAGACAGAGACGGTCGAGAGCTGAGACAGAGACGGTCGAGAGCTGAGACAGAGACGGTCGACAGCTGAGACAGAGACGGTCGACAGCTGAGACAGAGACGGTCGACAGCTGAGACAGAGACGGTCGACAGCTGAGACAGAGACGGTCGAGAGCTGAGACAGAGACGGTCGAGAGCGGAGACAGACGGTCGAGAGCTGAGGTAGAGACGGTCGAGAGCGGAGACAGAGGTGGTCGAGAGCGGAGACAGAGGTGGTCGAGAGCTGAGGGAGAGACGGTCGAGAGCTGAGGGAGAGACGGTCGAGAGCTGAGGGAGAGACGGTCGAGAGCTGAGACAGAGACGGTCGAGAGCTGAGGTAGAGACGGTCGAGAGCTGAGACAGAGACGGTCGAGAGCTGAGACAGAGACGGTCGAGAGCTGAGACAGAGACGGTCGAGAGCGGCGACAGAGACGGTCGAGAGCTGAGACAGAGACGGTCGAGAGCTGAGACAGAGACGGTCGAGAGCAGAGACAGAGACGGTCGAGAGCTGACCTAGAGACGGTCGAGAGCTGAGGGAGAGACGGTCGAGAGCGGAGTCAGAGGTGGTCGAGAGCTGAGACAGAGACGGTCGAGAGCTGAGACAGAGACGGTCGAGAGCTGAGACAGAGACGGTCGAGAGCTGAGACAGAGGTGATCGAGAGCTGAGACAGAGACGGTCGACAGCTGAGACAGAGACGGTCGAGAGCTGAGACAGAGACGGTCGAGAGCTGAGACAGAGACGGTCGAGAGCTGAGGTCGAGACGGTCGAGAGCTGAGGTCGAGACGGTCGAGAGCTGAGACAGAGACGGTCGAGAGCTGAGGTAGAGACGGTCGAGAGCGGAGACAGAGACGGTCGAGAGCTGAGACAGAGACGGTCGAGAGCTGAGACAGAGGTGATTGAGAGCTGAGACAGAGACGGTCGACAGCTGAGACAGAGACGGTCGAGAGCTGATGTAGAGACGGTCGAGAGCTGAGGTAGTGACGGTCGAGAGCTGAGACAGAGGTGATCGAGAGCTGAGACAGAGACGGTCGAGAGCTGAGACAGAGGTGATCGAGAGCTGAGACAGAGACGGTCGAGAGCGAAGACAGACGGTCGAGAGCTGAGACAGAGACGATCGAGAGCTGATGTAGAGACGGTCGAGAGCTGAGGTAGAGACGGTCGACAGCTGAGACAGAGACGGTCGAGAGCTGAGACAGAGACGGTCGAGTGCAGAGACAGAGACGGTCGAGAGCTGACCTAGAGACGGTCGAGAGCTGAGACAGAGACGGTCGACAGCTGAGACAGAGACGGTCGACAGCTGAGACAGAGACGGTCGACAGCTGAGACAGAGACGGTCGACAGCTGAGACAGAGACGGTCGAGAGCTGAGGTAGAGACGGTCGAGAGCTGAGGTAGAGACGGTCGAGAGCTGAGACAGAGGTGATCGAGAGCTGAGACAGAGACGGTCGAGAGCTGAGACAGAGGTGATCGAGAGCTGAGACAGAGACGGTCGAGAGCGGAGACAGACGGTCGAGAGCTGAGACAGAGACGATCGAGAGCTGATGTAGAGACGGTCGAGAGCTGAGGTAGAGACGGTCGACAGCTGAGACAGAGACGGTCGAGAGCTGAGGTAGAGACGGTCGACAGCTGAGACAGAGACGGTCGAGAGCTGAGACAGAGACGGTCGAGTGCAGAGACAGAGACGGTCGAGAGCTGACCTAGAGACGGTCGAGAGCTGAGACAGAGACGGTCGACAGCTGAGACAGAGACGGTCGACAGCTGAGACAGAGACGGTCGACAGCTGAGACAGAGACGGTCGACAGCTGAGACAGAGACGGTCGACAGCTGAGACAGAGACGGTCGACAACTGAGACAGAGACGGTCGACAGCTGAGACAGAGACGGTCGACAGCTGAGACAGAGACGGTCGAGAGCTGAGACAGAGACGGTCGAGAGCTGAGACAGAGACGGTCGAGAGCTCAGGTCGAGACGGTCGAGAGCTGAGGTCGAGACGGTCGAGCGCTGAGGTAGAGACGGTCGAGAGCTGAGGTAGAGACGGTCGAGAGCTGAGACAGAGACGGTCGAGAGCGGAGACAGAGACGGTCGAGAGCGGAGACAGAGACGGTCGAGAGCGGAGACAGAGACGGTCGAGAGCTGAGACAGAGACGGTCGACAGCTGAGACAGAGACGGTCGAGAGCTGAGGTAGAGACGGTCGACAGCTGAGACAGAGACGGTCGACAGCTGAGACAGAGACGGTCGAGAGCTGAGGTAGAGACGGTCGAGAGCTGAGACAGAGGTGATCGAGAGCTGAGACAGAGACGGTCGAGAGCTGAGACAGAGGTGATCGAGAGCTGAGACAGAGGTGATCGAGAGCTGAGACAGAGACGGTCGAGAGCGCAGACAGACGGTCGAGAGCTGAGACAGAGGTGATCGAGAGCTGAGACAGAGATGGTCGAGAGCTGAGACAGAGACGATCGAGAGCTGATGTAGAGACGGTCGAGAGCTGAGGTAGAGACGGTCGACAGCTGAGACAGAGACGGTCGACAGCTGAGACAGAGACGGTCGAGTGCAGAGACAGAGACGGTCGAGAGCTGACCTAGAGACGGTCGAGAGCTGAGACAGAGACGGTCGACAGCTGAGACAGAGACGGTCGACAGCTGAGACAGAGACGGTCGACAGCTGAGACAGAGACGGTCGACAGCTGAGACAGAGACGGTCGACAGCTGAGACAGAGACGGTCGAGAGCTGAGACAGAGACGGTCGAGAGCTGAGACAGAGACGGTCGACAGCTGAGGTAGAGACGGTCGACAGCTGAGACAGAGACGGTCGACAGCTGAGACAGAGACGGTCGACAGCTGAGACAGAGACGGTCGAGAGCTGAGACAGAGACGGTCGAGAGCTGAGACAGAGGCGGTCGAGAGCTGAGACAGAGGCGGTCGAGAGCTGAGACAGAGACGGTCGACAGCTGAGACAGAGACGGTCGACAGCTGAGACAGAGACGGTCGAGAGCTGAGACAGAGACGGTCGAGAGCTGAGGTCGAGACGGTCGAGAGCTGAGGTCGAGACGGTCGAGAGCTGAGACAGAGACGGTCGAGAGCTGAGACAGAGACGGTCGAGAGCGGAGACAGAGACGGTCGAGAGCGGAGACAGAGACGGTCGACAGCTGAGACAGAGACGGTCGACAGCTGAGACAGAGACGGTCGAGAGCGGAGACAGAGACGGTCGAGAGCGGAGACAGAGACGGTCGAGAGCGGAGACAGAGACGGTCGACAGCTGAGACAGAGATGGTCGACAGCTGAGACAGAGACGGTCGACAGCTGAGACAGAGACGGTCGAGAGCTGAGGTAGAGACGGTCGAGAGCGGAGACAGAGACGGTCGAGAGCTGAGACAGAGACGGTCGAGAGCTGAGACAGAGGTGATCGAGAGCTGAGACAGAGACGGTCGAGAGCTGAGGTAGAGACGGTCGAGAGCTGAGGTAGAGACGGTCGAGAGATGAGACAGAGACGGTCGAGAGCTGAGGTCGAGACGGTCGAGAGCTGAGGTCGAGACGGTCGAGAGCTGAGGTCGAGACGGTCGAGAGCTGAGGTAGAGACGGTCGAGAGCTGAGACAGAGACGGTCGAGAGCGGAGACAGAGACGGTCGAGAGCGGAGACAGAGACGGTCGAGAGCGGAGACAGAGACGGTCGAGAGCTGAGACAGAGACGGTCGAGAGCTGAGACAGAGACGGTCGAGAGCTGAGACAGAGACGGTCGACAGCTGAGACAGAGACGGTCGAGAGCTGAGGTAGAGACGGTCGAGAGCGGAGACAGAGACGGTCGAGAGCGGAGACAGAGACGGTCGAGAGCTGAGACAGAGACGGTCGAGAGCTGAGACAGAGACGGTCGACAGCTGAGACAGAGACGGTCGAGAGCTGAGGTAGAGACGGTCGAGAGCTGAGGTAGAGACGGTCGAGAGCTGAGACACAGACGGTCGAGAGCTGAGACACAGACGGTCGAGAGCTGAGACAGAGACGGTCGAGAGCTGAGACAGAGACGGTCGAGAGCAGAGACAGAGACGGTCGAGAGCTGACCTAGAGACGGTCGAGAGCTGAGGGAGAGACGGTCGAGAGCGGAGTCAGAGGTGGTCGAGAGCTGAGACAGAGACGGTCGAGAGCTGAGACAGAGACGGTCGAGAGCTGAGACAGAGACGGTCGAGAGCTGAGACAGAGACGGTCGAGAGCTGAGACAGAGGTGATCGAGAGCAGAGACAGAGACGGTCGAGAGCTGAGACAGAGACGGTCGAGAGCTGAGACAGAGACGGTCGAGAGCTGAGACAGAGACGGTCGAGAGCTGAGACAGAGACGGTCGAGAGCTGAGACAGAGACGGTCGAGAGCGGAGACAGAAAGTCGAGAGCTGAGGTAGAGACGGTCGAGAGCGGAGACAGAGGTGGTCGAGAGCTGAGACAGAGGCGGTCGACAGCTGAGACAGAGGCGGTCGAGAGCTGAGACAGAGACGGTCGAGAGCTGAGACAGAGACGGTCGAGAGCTGAGACAGAGACGGTCGAGAGCTGAGACAGAGACGGTCGAGAGCTGAGACAGAGACGGTCGAGAGCTGAGACAGAGACGGTCGAGAGCGGAGACAGAGACGGTCGAGAGCTGAGACAGAGGTGATTGAGAGCTGAGACAGAGACGGTCGACAGCTGAGACAGAGACGGTCGAGAGCTGAGACAGAGACGGTCGAGAGCGGAGACAGAAAGTCGAGAGCTGAGGTAGAGACGGTCGAGAGCGGAGACAGAGGTGGTCGAGAGCTGAGACAGAGGTGATCGACAGCTGAGACAGAGACGGTCGACAGCTGAGACAGAGGCGGTCGAGAGCTGAGACAGAGACGGTCGAGAGCTGAGACAGAGACGGTCGAGAGCTGAGACAGAGACGGTCGAGAGCTGAGACAGAGACGGTCGAGAGCTGAGGTCGAGACGGTCGAGAGCTGAGACAGAGACGGTCGAGAGCTGAGACAGAGACGGTCGAGAGCTGAGACAGAGACGGTCGAGAGCGGAGACAGAGACGGTCGAGAGCTGAGACAGAGGTGATTGAGAGCTGAGACAGAGACGGTCGACAGCTGAGACAGAGACGGTCGAGAGCTGAGGTAGAGACGGTCGAGAGCTGAGGTAGAGACGGTCGAGAGCTGAGACAGAGGTGATCGAGAGCTGAGACAGAGACGGTCGAGAGCTGAGACAGAGGTGATCGAGAGCTGAGACAGAGACGGTCGAGAGCGAAGACAGACGGTCGAGAGCTGAGACAGAGACGATCGAGAGCTGATGTAGAGACGGTCGAGAGCTGAGGTAGAGACGGTCGACAGCTGAGACAGAGACGGTCGAGAGCTGAGACAGAGACGGTCGAGTGCAGAGACAGAGACGGTCGAGAGCTGACCTAGAGACGGTCGAGAGCTGAGACAGAGACGGTCGACAGCTGAGACAGAGACGGTCGACAGCTGAGACAGAGACGGTCGACAGCTGAGACAGAGACGGTCGAGAGCTGAGGTAGAGACGGTCGAGAGCTGAGACAGAGGTGATCGAGAGCTGAGACAGAGACGGTCGAGAGCTGAGACAGAGGTGATCGAGAGCTGAGACAGAGACGGTCGAGAGCGGAGACAGACGGTCGAGAGCTGAGACAGAGACGATCGAGAGCTGATGTAGAGACGGTCGAGAGCTGAGGTAGAGACGGTCGACAGCTGAGACAGAGACGGTCGAGAGCTGAGACAGAGACGGTCGAGTGCAGAGACAGAGACGGTCGAGAGCTGACCTAGAGACGGTCGAGAGCTGAGACAGAGACGGTCGACAGCTGAGACAGAGACGGTCGACAACTGAGACAGAGACGGTCGACAGCTGAGACAGAGACGGTCGACAGCTGAGACAGAGACGGTCGACAGCTGAGACAGAGACGGTCGACAGCTGAGACAGAGACGGTCGAGAGCTGAGACAGAGACGGTCGAGAGCTGAGACAGAGACGGTCGAGAGCTGAGGTCGAGACGGTCGAGAGCTGAGGTAGAGACGGTCGAGAGCGGAGACAGAGACGGTCGAGAGCGGAGACAGAGACGGTCGAGAGCTGAGACAGAGACGGTCGAGAGCTGAGACAGAGACGGTCGAGAGCTGAGACAGAGACGGTCGAGAGCTGAGACAGAGACGGTCGAGAGCTGAGACAGAGACGGTCGACAGCTGAGACAGAGACGGTCGAGAGCTGAGGTAGAGACGGTCGACAGCTGAGACAGAGGTGATCGAGAGCTGAGACAGAGACGGTCGACAGCTGAGACAGAGACGGTCGACAGCTGAGACAGAGACGGTCGACAGCTGAGACAGAGGCGGTCGAGAGCTGAGACAGAGACGGTCGACAGCTGAGACAGAGACGGTCGAGAGCTGAGACAGAGACGGTCGAGAGCTGAGACAGAGACGGTCGAGAGCTGAGGTCGAGACGGTCGAGAGCTGAGGTCGAGACGGTCGAGAGCTGAGGTAGAGACGGTCGAGAGCTGAGACAGAGACGGTCGAGAGCGGAGACAGAGACGGTCGACAGCTGAGACAGAGACGGTCGACAGCTGAGACAGAGACGGTCGAGAGCTGAGACAGAGACGGTCGAGAGCGGAGACAGAGACGGTCGAGAGCGGAGACAGAGACGGTCGAGAGCGGAGACAGAGACGGTCGAGAGCGGAGACAGAGACGGTCGAGAGCGGAGACAGAGACGGTCGAGAGCGGAGACAGAGACGGTCGACAGCTGAGACAGAGACGGTCGACAGCTGAGACAGAGACGGTCGAGAGCTGAGGTAGAGACGGTCGAGAGCTGAGACAGAGACGGTCGAGAGCTGAGGTAGAGACGGTCGAGAGCGGAGACAGAGACGGTCGAGAGCTGAGACAGAGACGGTCGAGAGCTGAGACAGAGGTGATTGAGAGCTGAGACAGAGACGGTCGACAGCTGAGACAGAGACGGTCGAGAGCTGAGACAGAGACGATCGAGAGCTGATGTAGAGACGGTCGAGAGCTGAGGTAGAGACGGTCGAGAGCTGAGGTAGAGACGGTCGACAGCTGAGACAGAGACGGTCGAGAGCTGAGACAGAGACGGTCGAGTGCAGAGACAGAGACGGTCGAGAGCTGACCTAGAGACGGTCGAGAGCTGAGACAGAGACGGTCGAGAGCTGAGACAGAGACGGTCGACAGCTGAGACAGAGACGGTCGACAGCTGAGACAGAGACGGTCGACAGCTGAGACAGAGACGGTCGACAGCTGAGACAGAGACGGTCGACAGCTGAGACAGAGGCGGTCGAGAGCTGAGACAGAGACGGTCGACAGCTGAGACAGAGACGGTCGAGAGCTGAGACAGAGACGGTCGAGAGCTGAGGTAGAGACGGTCGAGAGCTGAGGTAGAGACGGTCGAGAGCTGAGACAGAGACGGTCGAGAGCTGAGACAGAGACGGTCGAGAGCTGAGACAGAGACGGTCGAGAGCTGAGGTCGAGACGGTCGAGAGCTGAGGTAGAGACGGTCGAGAGCGGAGACAGAGACGGTCGAGAGCGGAGACAGAGACGGTCGACAGCTGAGACAGAGACGGTCGACAGCTGAGACAGAGACGGTCGACAGCTGAGACAGAGACGGTCGAGAGCTGAGACAGAGACGGTCGAGAGCTGAGACAGAGACGGTCGAGAGCGGAGACAGAGACGGTCGAGAGCTGAGACAGAGACGGTCGAGAGCGGAGACAGAGACGGTCGAGAGCGGAGACAGAGACGGTCGAGAGCGGAGACAGAGACGGTCGACAGCTGAGACAGAGACGGTCGACAGCTGAGACAGAGACGGTCGAGAGCTGAGGTAGAGACGGTCGAGAGCTGAGGTAGAGACGGTCGAGAGCTGAGGTAGAGACGGTCGAGAGCGGAGACAGAGACGGTCGAGAGCTGAGACAGAGACGGTCGAGAGCTGAGACAGAGGTGATTGAGAGCTGAGACAGAGACGGTCGACAGCTGAGACAGAGACGGTCGAGAGCTGAGGTAGAGACGGTCGAGAGCTGAGACAGAGACGGTCGAGAGCTGAGGTCGAGACGGTCGAGAGCTGAGGTCGAGACGGTCGAGAGCTGAGGTAGAGACGGTCGAGAGCTGAGACAGAGACGGTCGAGAGCTGAGACAGAGACGGTCGAGAGCGGAGACAGAGACGGTCGAGAGCGGAGACAGAGACGGTCGAGAGCGGAGACAGAGACGGTCGAGAGCGGAGACAGAGACGGTCGAGAGCTGAGGTAGAGACGGTCGAGAGCTGAGACAGAGACGGTCGAGAGCTGAGGTAGAGACGGTCGAGAGCGGAGACAGAGACGGTCGAGAGCTGAGACAGAGACGGTCGAGAGCTGAGACAGAGACGGTCGAGAGCTGAGGTCGAGACGGTCGAGAGCTGAGGTCGAGACGGTCGAGAGCTGAGGTAGAGACGGTCGAGAGCTGAGGTAGAGACGGTCGAGAGCTGAGACAGAGACGGTCGAGAGCGGAGACAGAGACGGTCGAGAGCGGAGACAGAGACGGTCGAGAGCTGAGACAGAGACGGTCGAGAGCTGAGACAGAGACGGTCGAGAGCTGAGACAGAGACGGTCGACAGCTGAGACAGAGACGGTCGAGAGCTGAGGTAGAGACGGTCGACAGCTGAGACAGAGACGGTCGACAGCTGAGACAGAGACGGTCGAGAGCTGAGGTAGAGACGGTCGAGAGCTGAGACAGAGGTGATCGAGAGCTGAGACAGAGACGGTCGAGAGCTGAGACAGAGGTGATCGAGAGCTGAGACAGAGGTGATCGAGAGCTGAGACAGAGACGGTCGAGAGCGAAGACAGACGGTCGAGAGCTGAGACAGAGGTGATCGAGAGCTGAGACAGAGACGGTCGAGAGCTGAGACAGAGACGATCGAGAGCTGATGTAGAGACGGTCGAGAGCTGAGGTAGAGACGGTCGACAGCTGAGACAGAGACGGTCGAGAGCTGAGACAGAGACGGTCGAGTGCAGAGACAGAGACGGTCGAGAGCTGACCTAGAGACGGTCGAGAGCTGAGACAGAGACGGTCGAGAGCTGAGACAGAGACGGTCGACAGCTGAGACAGAGACGGTCGACAGCTGAGACAGAGACGGTCGAGAGCTGAGACAGAGACGGTCGAGTGCAGAGACAGAGACGGTCGAGAGCTGACCTAGAGACGGTCGAGAGCTGAGACAGAGACGGTCGACAGCTGAGACAGAGACGGTCGACAGCTGAGACAGAGACGGTCGACAGCTGAGACAGAGACGGTCGAGAGCTGAGACAGAGGCGGTCGAGAGCTGAGGTAGAGACGGTCGACAGCTGAGACAGAGACGGTCGAGAGCTGAGACAGAGACGGTCGAGAGCTGAGACAGAGACGGTCGAGAGCTGAGACAGAGGCGGTCGAGAGCTGAGACAGAGGCGGTCGAGAGCTGAGACAGAGACGGTCGACAGCTGAGACAGAGACGGTCGAGAGCTGAGACAGAGACGGTCGAGAGCTGAGACAGAGACGGTCGAGAGCTGAGACAGAGACGGTCGAGAGCTGAGGTCGAGACGGTCGAGAGCTGAGGTAGAGACGGTCGAGAGCTGAGACAGAGACGGTCGAGAGCTGAGACAGAGACGGTCGAGAGCGGAGACAGAGACGGTCGAGAGCGGAGACAGAGACGGTCGACAGCTGAGACAGAGACGGTCGACAGCTGAGACAGAGACGGTCGAGAGCAGAGACAGAGACGGTCGAGAGCGGAGACAGAGACGGTCGAGAGCGGAGACAGAGACGGTCGAGAGCGGAGACAGAGACGGTCGACAGCTGAGACAGAGACGGTCGACAGCTGAGACAGAGACGGTCGAGAGCTGAGGTAGAGACGGTCGAGAGCTGAGGTAGAGACGGTCGAGAGCTGAGACAGAGACGGTCGAGAGCTGAGACAGAGACGGTCGAGAGCGGAGACAGAGACGGTCGAGAGCTGAGACAGAGACGGTCGACAGCTGAGACAGAGACGGTCGACAGCTGAGACAGAGACGGTCGAGAGCTGAGACAGAGACGGTCGAGAGCTGAGACAGAGACGGTCGAGAGCGGAGACAGAGACGGTCGAGAGCTGAGACAGAGACGGTCGAGAGCTGAGACAGAGGTGATTGAGAGCTGAGACAGAGACGGTCGACAGCTGAGACAGAGACGGTCGAGAGCTGAGGTAGAGACGGTCGAGAGCTGAGGTAGAGACGGTCGAGAGCTGAGACACAGACGGTCGAGAGCTGAGACAGAGACGGTCGAGAGCTGAGGTAGAGACGGTCGAGAGCGGAGACAGAGACGGTCGAGAGCTGAGACAGAGACGGTCGAGAGCGGAGACAGAGACGGTCGAGAGCTGAGACAGAGACGGTCGAGAGCTGAGGTAGAGACGGTCGAGAGCGGAGACAGAGACGGTCGAGAGCTGAGGTAGAGACGGTCGAGAGCTGAGACACAGACGGTCGAGAGCTGAGACACAGACGGTCGAGAGCTGAGACACAGACGGTCGAGAGCTGAGACAGAGACGGTCGAGAGCTGAGACAGAGACGGTCGAGAGCGGAGACAGAGACGGTCGAGAGCTGAGACAGAGACGGTCGAGAGCTGAGACAGAGGTGATCGAGAGCTGAGACAGAGGTGATCGAGAGCTGAGACAGAGACGGTCGACAGCTGAGACAGAGACGGTCGACAGCTGAGGTAGAGACGGTCGAGAGCTGAGGGAGAGACGGTCGAGAGCTGAGACAGAGACGGTCGAGAGCGGAGACAGAGACGGTCGAGAGCGGAGACAGAGACGGTCGAGAGCTGAGACAGAGACGATCGAGAGCTGATGTAGAGACGGTCGAGAGCTGAGGTAGAGACGGTCGACAGCTGAGACAGAGACGGTCGAGAGCTGAGACAGAGACGGTCGAGTGCAGAGACAGAGACGGTCGAGAGCTGACCTAGAGACGGTCGAGAGCTGACCTAGAGACGGTCGAGAGCTGAGACAGAGACGGTCGACAGCTGAGACAGAGACGGTCGAGAGCTGAGACAGAGACGGTCGAGTGCAGAGACAGAGACGGTCGAGAGCTGACCTAGAGACGGTCGAGAGCTGAGACAGAGACGGTCGACAGCTGAGACAGAGACGGTCGACAGCTGAGACAGAGACGGTCGACAGCTGAGACAGAGACGGTCGACAGCTGAGACAGAGACGGTCGAGAGCTGAGACAGAGGCGGTCGAGAGCTGAGGTAGAGACGGTCGACAGCTGAGACAGAGACGGTCGACAGCTGAGACAGAGACGGTCGAGTGCAGAGACAGAGACGGTCGAGAGCTGACCTAGAGACGGTCGAGAGCTGACCTAGAGACGGTCGAGAGCTGAGACAGAGACGGTCGACAGCTGAGACAGAGACGGTCGACAGCTGAGACAGAGACGGTCGAGAGCTGAGACAGAGACGGTCGAGTGCAGAGACAGAGACGGTCGAGAGCTGACCTAGAGACGGTCGAGAGCTGAGACAGAGACGGTCGACAGCTGAGACAGAGACGGTCGACAGCTGAGACAGAGACGGTCGACAGCTGAGACAGAGACGGTCGACAGCTGAGACAGAGACGGTCGAGAGCTGAGACAGAGGCGGTCGAGAGCTGAGGTAGAGACGGTCGACAGCTGAGACAGAGACGGTCGACAGCTGAGACAGAGACGGTCGACAGCTGAGACAGAGACGGTCGAGAGCTGAGACAGAGGCGGTCGAGAGCTGAGACAGAGGCGGTCGAGAGCTGAGACAGAGGCGGTCGACAGCTGAGACAGAGACGGTCGAGAGCTGAGACAGAGACGGTCGAGAGCTGAGACAGAGACGGTCGAGAGCTGAGACAGAGACGGTCGAGAGCTGAGACAGAGACGGTCGAGAGCTGAGGTCGAGACGGTCGAGAGCTGAGGTAGAGACGGTCGAGAGCTGAGACAGAGACGGTCGAGAGCTGAGACAGAGGTGATCGAGAGCTGAGACAGAGACGGTCGAGAGCTGAGACAGAGGTGATCGAGAGCTGAGACAGAGACGGTCGAGAGCTGAGACAGAGACGGTCGAGAGCTGACCTAGAGACGGTCGAGAGCTGACCTAGAGACGGTCGAGAGCTGAGACAGAGACGGTCGAGAGCTGAGACAGAGACGGTCGAGAGCTGAGACAGAGACGGTCGAGAGCGGAGACAGAGACGGTCGAGAGCTGAGACAGAGGTGATCGAGAGCTGAGACAGAGACGGTCGAGAGCTGAGACAGAGGTGATCGAGAGCTGAGACAGAGACGGTCGAGAGCGAAGACAGACGGTCGAGAGCTGAGACAGAGGTGATCGAGAGCTGAGACAGAGACGATCGAGAGCTGATGTAGAGACGGTCGACAGCTGAGACAGAGACGGTCGACAGCTGAGACAGAGACGGTCGACAGCTGAGACAGAGACGGTCGACAGCTGAGACAGAGACGGTCGAGAGCGGAGACAGACGGTCGAGAGCTGAGGTAGAGACGGTCGAGAGCTGAGGTAGAGACGGTCGAGAGCTGAGACAGAGACGGTCGAGAGCGGAGACAGAGACGGTCGAGAGCGGAGACAGAGACGGTCGAGAGCTGAGACAGAGACGATCGAGAGCTGATGTAGAGACGGTCGAGAGCTGAGGTAGAGACGGTCGACAGCTGAGACAGAGACGGTCGAGAGCTGAGACAGAGACGGTCGAGTGCAGAGACAGAGACGGTCGAGAGCTGACCTAGAGACGGTCGAGAGCTGACCTAGAGACGGTCGAGAGCTGAGACAGAGACGGTCGACAGCTGAGACAGAGACGGTCGACAGCTGAGACAGAGACGGTCGAGAGCTGAGACAGAGACGGTCGAGTGCAGAGACAGAGACGGTCGAGAGCTGACCTAGAGACGGTCGAGAGCTGAGACAGAGACGGTCGACAGCTGAGACAGAGACGGTCGACAGCTGAGACAGAGACGGTCGACAGCTGAGACAGAGACGGTCGACAGCTGAGACAGAGACGGTCGAGAGCTGAGACAGAGGCGGTCGAGAGCTGAGGTAGAGACGGTCGACAGCTGAGACAGAGACGGTCGACAGCTGAGACAGAGACGGTCGAGTGCAGAGACAGAGACGGTCGAGAGCTGACCTAGAGACGGTCGAGAGCTGACCTAGAGACGGTCGAGAGCTGAGACAGAGACGGTCGACAGCTGAGACAGAGACGGTCGACAGCTGAGACAGAGACGATCGAGAGCTGAGACAGAGACGGTCGAGTGCAGAGACAGAGACGGTCGAGAGCTGACCTAGAGACGGTCGAGAGCTGAGACAGAGACGGTCGACAGCTGAGACAGAGACGGTCGACAGCTGAGACAGAGACGGTCGACAGCTGAGACAGAGACGGTCGACAGCTGAGACAGAGGCGGTCGAGAGCTGAGGTAGAGACGGTCGACAGCTGAGACAGAGACGGTCGACAGCTGAGACAGAGACGGTCGACAGCTGAGACAGAGACGGTCGAGAGCTGAGACAGAGGCGGTCGAGAGCTGAGACAGAGGCGGTCGAGAGCTGAGACAGAGACGGTCGACAGCTGAGACAGAGACGGTCGAGAGCTGAGACAGAGACGGTCGAGAGCTGAGACAGAGACGGTCGAGAGCTGAGACAGAGACGGTCGAGAGCTGAGGTCGAGACGGTCGAGAGCTGAGGTCGAGACGGTCGAGAGCTGAGGTAGAGACGGTCGAGAGCTGAGACAGAGACGGTCGAGAGCTGAGACAGAGGTGATCGAGAGCTGAGACAGAGACGGTCGAGAGCTGAGACAGAGGTGATCGAGAGCTGAGACAGAGGTGATCGAGAGCTGAGACAGAGACGGTCGAGAGCTGAGACAGAGACGGTCGAGAGCTGACCTAGAGACGGTCGAGAGCTGACCTAGAGACGGTCGAGAGCTGAGACAGAGACGGTCGAGAGCTGAGACAGAGACGGTCGAGAGCTGAGACAGAGACGGTCGAGAGCGGAGACAGAGACGGTCGAGAGCTGAGACAGAGGTGATCGAGAGCTGAGACAGAGACGGTCGAGAGCTGAGACAGAGGTGATCGAGAGCTGAGACAGAGACGGTCGAGAGCGGAGACAGACGGTCGAGAGCTGAGACAGAGGTGATCGAGAGCTGAGACAGAGACGATCGAGAGCTGATGTAGAGACGGTCGACAGCTGAGACAGAGACGGTCGACAGCTGAGACAGAGACGGTCGACAGCTGAGACAGAGACGGTCGACAGCTGAGACAGAGACGGTCGACAGCTGAGACAGAGACGGTCGACAGCTGAGACAGAGACGGTCGAGAGCGGAGACAGACGGTCGAGAGCTGAGGTAGAGACGGTCGAGAGCTGAGACAGAGACGGTCGAGAGCTGAGGGAGAGACGGTCGAGAGCTGAGGGAGAGACGGTCGAGAGCTGAGGGAGAGACGGTCGAGTGCAGAGACAGAGACGGTCGACAGCTGAGACAGAGACGGTCGAGAGCTGAGACAGAGACGGTCGACAGCTGAGACAGAGACGGTCGACAGCTGAGACAGAGACGGTCGAGAGCAGAGACAGAGACGGTCGAGAGCAGAGACAGAGACGGTCGAGAGCAGAGACAGAGACGGTCGAGAGCTGAGACAGAGACGGTCGAGAGCTGAGACAGAGACGGTCGACAGCTGAGACAGAGACGGTCGACAGCTGAGACAGAGACGGTCGACAGCTGAGACAGAGACGGTCGACAGCTGAGACAGAGACGGTCGAGAGCTGAGACAGAGACGGTCGAGAGCGGAGACAGACGGTCGAGAGCGGAGACAGAGGTGGTCGAGAGCGGAGACAGAGGTGGTCGAGAGCGGAGACAGAGACGGTCGAGAGCTGAGGGAGAGACGGTCGAGAGCTGAGACAGAGACGGTCGAGAGCTGAGGTAGAGACGGTCGACAGCTGAGACAGAGACGGTCGAGAGCTGAGACAGAGACGGTCGAGAGCTGAGACAGAGACGGTCGAGAGCGGCGACAGAGACGGTCGAGAGCTGAGACAGAGACGGTCGAGAGCTGAGACAGAGACGGTCGAGAGCTGAGACAGAGACGGTCGAGAGCAGAGACAGAGACGGTCGAGAGCTGACCTAGAGACGGTCGAGAGCTGAGGGAGAGACGGTCGAGAGCGGAGTCAGAGGTGGTCGAGAGCTGAGACAGAGACGGTCGAGAGCTGAGACAGAGACGGTCGAGAGCTGAGACAGAGACGGTCGAGAGCTGAGACAGAGGTGATCGAGAGCTGAGACAGAGACGGTCGACAGCTGAGACAGAGACGGTCGAGAGCTGAGACAGAGACGGTCGAGAGCTGAGACAGAGACGGTCGAGAGCTGAGGTCGAGACGGTCGAGAGCTGAGACAGAGACGGTCGAGAGCTGAGGTAGAGACGGTCGAGAGCGGAGACAGAGACGGTCGAGAGCTGAGACAGAGACGGTCGAGAGCTGAGACAGAGGTGATTGAGAGCTGAGACAGAGACGGTCGACAGCTGAGACAGAGACGGTCGAGAGCTGATGTAGAGACGGTCGAGAGCTGAGGTAGTGACGGTCGAGAGCTGAGACAGAGGTGATCGAGAGCTGAGACAGAGACGGTCGAGAGCTGAGACAGAGGTGATCGAGAGCTGAGACAGAGACGGTCGAGAGCGAAGACAGACGGTCGAGAGCTGAGACAGAGACGATCGAGAGCTGATGTAGAGACGGTCGAGAGCTGAGGTAGAGACGGTCGACAGCTGAGACAGAGACGGTCGAGAGCTGAGACAGAGACGGTCGAGTGCAGAGACAGAGACGGTCGAGAGCTGACCTAGAGACGGTCGAGAGCTGAGACAGAGACGGTCGACAGCTGAGACAGAGACGGTCGACAGCTGAGACAGAGACGGTCGACAGCTGAGACAGAGACGGTCGACAGCTGAGACAGAGACGGTCGACAGCTGAGACAGAGACGGTCGAGAGCTGAGGTAGAGACGGTCGAGAGCTGAGGTAGAGACGGTCGAGAGCTGAGACAGAGGTGATCGAGAGCTGAGACAGAGACGGTCGAGAGCTGAGACAGAGGTGATCGAGAGCTGAGACAGAGACGGTCGAGAGCGGAGACAGACGGTCGAGAGCTGAGACAGAGACGATCGAGAGCTGATGTAGAGACGGTCGAGAGCTGAGGTAGAGACGGTCGAGAGCTGAGACAGAGACGGTCGAGAGCTGAGACAGAGACGGTCGAGTGCAGAGACAGAGACGGTCGAGAGCTGACCTAGAGACGGTCGAGAGCTGAGACAGAGACGGTCGACAGCTGAGACAGAGACGGTCGACAGCTGAGACAGAGACGGTCGACAGCTGAGACAGAGACGGTCGACAGCTGAGACAGAGACGGTCGACAGCTGAGACAGAGACGGTCGACAGCTGAGACAGAGACGGTCGACAACTGAGACAGAGACGGTCGACAGCTGAGACAGAGACGGTCGACAGCTGAGACAGAGACGGTCGACAGCTGAGACAGAGACGGTCGAGAGCTGAGACAGAGACGGTCGAGAGCTGAGACAGAGACGGTCGAGAGCTCAGGTCGAGACGGTCGAGAGCTGAGGTCGAGACGGTCGAGAGCTGAGGTAGAGACGGTCGAGAGCTGAGGTAGAGACGGTCGAGAGCTGAGACAGAGACGGTCGAGAGCGGAGACAGAGACGGTCGAGAGCGGAGACAGAGACGGTCGAGAGCGGAGACAGAGACGGTCGAGAGCTGAGACAGAGACGGTCGACAGCTGAGACAGAGACGGTCGAGAGCTGAGGTAGAGACGGTCGAGAGCTGAGACAGAGGTGATCGAGAGCTGAGACAGAGACGGTCGAGAGCTGAGACAGAGGTGATCGAGAGCTGAGACAGAGGTGATCGAGAGCTGAGACAGAGACGGTCGAGAGCGCAGACAGACGGTCGAGAGCTGAGACAGAGGTGATCGAGAGCTGAGACAGAGATGGTCGAGAGCTGAGACAGAGACGATCGAGAGCTGATGTAGAGACGGTCGAGAGCTGAGGTAGAGACGGTCGACAGCTGAGACAGAGACGGTCGAGAGCTGAGACAGAGACGGTCGAGTGCAGAGACAGAGACGGTCGAGAGCTGACCTAGAGACGGTCGAGAGCTGAGACAGAGACGGTCGACAGCTGAGACAGAGACGGTCGACAGCTGAGACAGAGACGGTCGACAGCTGAGACAGAGACGGTCGAGAGCTGAGACAGAGACGGTCGAGAGCTGAGGTCGAGACGGTCGAGAGCTGAGGTCGAGACGGTCGAGAGCTGAGGTAGAGACGGTCGAGAGCTGAGACAGAGACGGTCGAGAGCGGAGACAGAGACGGTCGAGAGCGGAGACAGAGACGGTCGACAGCTGAGACAGAGACGGTCGACAGCTGAGACAGAGACGGTCGAGAGCGGAGACAGAGACGGTCGAGAGCGGAGACAGAGACGGTCGAGAGCGGAGACAGAGACGGTCGAGAGCGGAGACAGAGACGGTCGACAGCTGAGACAGAGACGGTCGACAGCTGAGACAGAGACGGTCGACAGCTGAGACAGAGACGGTCGAGAGCTGAGGTAGAGACGGTCGAGAGCGGAGACAGAGACGGTCGAGAGCTGAGACAGAGACGGTCGAGAGCTGAGACAGAGGTGATTGAGAGCTGAGACAGAGACGGTCGACAGCTGAGACAGAGACGGTCGAGAGCTGAGGTAGAGACGGTCGAGAGCTGAGGTAGAGACGGTCGAGAGCTGAGACAGAGACGGTCGAGAGCTGAGGTCGAGACGGTCGAGAGCTGAGGTCGAGACGGTCGAGAGCTGAGGTCGAGACGGTCGAGAGCTGAGGTAGAGACGGTCGAGAGCTGAGGTAGAGACGGTCGAGAGCTGAGACAGAGACGGTCGAGAGCGGAGACAGAGACGGTCGAGAGCGGAGACAGAGACGGTCGAGAGCGGAGACAGAGACGGTCGAGAGCTGAGACAGAGACGGTCGAGAGCTGAGACAGAGACGGTCGAGAGCTGAGACAGAGACGGTCGACAGCTGAGACAGAGACGGTCGAGAGCTGAGGTAGAGACGGTCGAGAGCGGAGACAGAGACGGTCGAGAGCGGAGACAGAGACGGTCGAGAGCTGAGACAGAGACGGTCGACAGCTGAGACAGAGACGGTCGACAGCTGAGACAGAGACGGTCGACAGCTGAGACAGAGACGGTCGACAGCTGAGACAGAGACGGTCGAGAGCTGAGACAGAGGCGGTCGAGAGCTGAGGTAGAGACGGTCGACAGCTGAGACAGAGACGGTCGACAGCTGAGACAGAGACGGTCGAGTGCAGAGACAGAGACGGTCGAGAGCTGACCTAGAGACGGTCGAGAGCTGACCTAGAGACGGTCGAGAGCTGAGACAGAGACGGTCGACAGCTGAGACAGAGACGGTCGACAGCTGAGACAGAGACGGTCGAGAGCTGAGACAGAGACGGTCGAGTGCAGAGACAGAGACGGTCGAGAGCTGACCTAGAGACGGTCGAGAGCTGAGACAGAGACGGTCGACAGCTGAGACAGAGACGGTCGACAGCTGAGACAGAGACGGTCGACAGCTGAGACAGAGACGGTCGACAGCTGAGACAGAGACGGTCGAGAGCTGAGACAGAGGCGGTCGAGAGCTGAGGTAGAGACGGTCGACAGCTGAGACAGAGACGGTCGACAGCTGAGACAGAGACGGTCGACAGCTGAGACAGAGACGGTCGAGAGCTGAGACAGAGGCGGTCGAGAGCTGAGACAGAGGCGGTCGAGAGCTGAGACAGAGACGGTCGACAGCTGAGACAGAGACGGTCGAGAGCTGAGACAGAGACGGTCGAGAGCTGAGACAGAGACGGTCGAGAGCTGAGACAGAGACGGTCGAGAGCTGAGACAGAGACGGTCGAGAGCTGAGGTCGAGACGGTCGAGAGCTGAGGTAGAGACGGTCGAGAGCTGAGACAGAGACGGTCGAGAGCTGAGACAGAGGTGATCGAGAGCTGAGACAGAGACGGTCGAGAGCTGAGACAGAGGTGATCGAGAGCTGAGACAGAGACGGTCGAGAGCTGAGACAGAGACGGTCGAGAGCTGACCTAGAGACGGTCGAGAGCTGACCTAGAGACGGTCGAGAGCTGAGACAGAGACGGTCGAGAGCTGAGACAGAGACGGTCGAGAGCTGAGACAGAGACGGTCGAGAGCGGAGACAGAGACGGTCGAGAGCTGAGACAGAGGTGATCGAGAGCTGAGACAGAGACGGTCGAGAGCTGAGACAGAGGTGATCGAGAGCTGAGACAGAGACGGTCGAGAGCGAAGACAGACGGTCGAGAGCTGAGACAGAGGTGATCGAGAGCTGAGACAGAGACGATCGAGAGCTGATGTAGAGACGGTCGACAGCTGAGACAGAGACGGTCGACAGCTGAGACAGAGACGGTCGACAGCTGAGACAGAGACGGTCGACAGCTGAGACAGAGACGGTCGAGAGCGGAGACAGACGGTCGAGAGCTGAGGTAGAGACGGTCGAGAGCTGAGGTAGAGACGGTCGAGAGCTGAGACAGAGACGGTCGAGAGCGGAGACAGAGACGGTCGAGAGCGGAGACAGAGACGGTCGAGAGCTGAGACAGAGACGATCGAGAGCTGATGTAGAGACGGTCGAGAGCTGAGGTAGAGACGGTCGACAGCTGAGACAGAGACGGTCGAGAGCTGAGACAGAGACGGTCGAGTGCAGAGACAGAGACGGTCGAGAGCTGACCTAGAGACGGTCGAGAGCTGACCTAGAGACGGTCGAGAGCTGAGACAGAGACGGTCGACAGCTGAGACAGAGACGGTCGACAGCTGAGACAGAGACGGTCGAGAGCTGAGACAGAGACGGTCGAGTGCAGAGACAGAGACGGTCGAGAGCTGACCTAGAGACGGTCGAGAGCTGAGACAGAGACGGTCGACAGCTGAGACAGAGACGGTCGACAGCTGAGACAGAGACGGTCGACAGCTGAGACAGAGACGGTCGACAGCTGAGACAGAGACGGTCGAGAGCTGAGACAGAGGCGGTCGAGAGCTGAGGTAGAGACGGTCGACAGCTGAGACAGAGACGGTCGACAGCTGAGACAGAGACGGTCGAGTGCAGAGACAGAGACGGTCGAGAGCTGACCTAGAGACGGTCGAGAGCTGACCTAGAGACGGTCGAGAGCTGAGACAGAGACGGTCGACAGCTGAGACAGAGACGGTCGACAGCTGAGACAGAGACGATCGAGAGCTGAGACAGAGACGGTCGAGTGCAGAGACAGAGACGGTCGAGAGCTGACCTAGAGACGGTCGAGAGCTGAGACAGAGACGGTCGACAGCTGAGACAGAGACGGTCGACAGCTGAGACAGAGACGGTCGACAGCTGAGACAGAGACGGTCGACAGCTGAGACAGAGGCGGTCGAGAGCTGAGGTAGAGACGGTCGACAGCTGAGACAGAGACGGTCGACAGCTGAGACAGAGACGGTCGACAGCTGAGACAGAGACGGTCGAGAGCTGAGACAGAGGCGGTCGAGAGCTGAGACAGAGGCGGTCGAGAGCTGAGACAGAGACGGTCGACAGCTGAGACAGAGACGGTCGAGAGCTGAGACAGAGACGGTCGAGAGCTGAGACAGAGACGGTCGAGAGCTGAGGTCGAGACGGTCGAGAGCTGAGGTCGAGACGGTCGAGAGCTGAGGTAGAGACGGTCGAGAGCTGAGACAGAGACGGTCGAGAGCTGAGACAGAGGTGATCGAGAGCTGAGACAGAGACGGTCGAGAGCTGAGACAGAGGTGATCGAGAGCTGAGACAGAGGTGATCGAGAGCTGAGACAGAGACGGTCGAGAGCTGAGACAGAGACGGTCGAGAGCTGACCTAGAGACGGTCGAGAGCTGACCTAGAGACGGTCGAGAGCTGAGACAGAGACGGTCGAGAGCTGAGACAGAGACGGTCGAGAGCTGAGACAGAGACGGTCGAGAGCGGAGACAGAGACGGTCGAGAGCTGAGACAGAGGTGATCGAGAGCTGAGACAGAGACGGTCGAGAGCTGAGACAGAGGTGATCGAGAGCTGAGACAGAGACGGTCGAGAGCGGAGACAGACGGTCGAGAGCTGAGACAGAGGTGATCGAGAGCTGAGACAGAGACGATCGAGAGCTGATGTAGAGACGGTCGACAGCTGAGACAGAGACGGTCGACAGCTGAGACAGAGACGGTCGACAGCTGAGACAGAGACGGTCGACAGCTGAGACAGAGACGGTCGACAGCTGAGACAGAGACGGTCGAGAGCGGAGACAGACGGTCGAGAGCTGAGGTAGAGACGGTCGAGAGCTGAGACAGAGACGGTCGAGAGCTGAGGGAGAGACGGTCGAGAGCTGAGGGAGAGACGGTCGAGAGCTGAGGGAGAGACGGTCGAGTGCAGAGACAGAGACGGTCGACAGCTGAGACAGAGACGGTCGAGAGCTGAGACAGAGACGGTCGACAGCTGAGACAGAGACGGTCGACAGCTGAGACAGAGACGGTCGAGAGCAGAGACAGAGACGGTCGAGAGCAGAGACAGAGACGGTCGAGAGCTGAGACAGAGACGGTCGAGAGCTGAGACAGAGACGGTCGAGAGCTGAGACAGAGACGGTCGACAGCTGAGACAGAGACGGTCGACAGCTGAGACAGAGACGGTCGACAGCTGAGACAGAGACGGTCGACAGCTGAGACAGAGACGGTCGAGAGCTGAGACAGAGACGGTCGAGAGCGGAGACAGACGGTCGAGAGCGGAGACAGAGGTGGTCGAGAGCGGAGACAGAGGTGGTCGAGAGCGGAGACAGAGACGGTCGAGAGCTGAGGGAGAGACGGTCGAGAGCTGAGACAGAGACGGTCGAGAGCTGAGGTAGAGACGGTCGACAGCTGAGACAGAGACGGTCGAGAGCTGAGACAGAGACGGTCGAGAGCTGAGACAGAGACGGTCGAGAGCGGAGACAGAGACGGTCGAGAGCTGAGACAGAGACGGTCGAGAGCTGAGACAGAGACGGTCGAGAGCTGAGACAGAGACGGTCGAGAGCAGAGACAGAGACGGTCGAGAGCTGACCTAGAGACGGTCGAGAGCTGAGGGAGAGACGGTCGAGAGCGGAGTCAGAGGTGGTCGAGAGCTGAGACAGAGACGGTCGAGAGCTGAGACAGAGACGGTCGAGAGCTGAGACAGAGACGGTCGAGAGCTGAGACAGAGGTGATCGAGAGCTGAGACAGAGACGGTCGACAGCTGAGACAGAGACGGTCGAGAGCTGAGACAGAGACGGTCGAGAGCTGAGACAGAGACGGTCGAGAGCTGAGGTCGAGACGGTCGAGAGCTGAGGTCGAGACGGTCGAGAGCTGAGACAGAGACGGTCGAGAGCTGAGGTAGAGACGGTCGAGAGCGGAGACAGAGACGGTCGAGAGCTGAGACAGAGACGGTCGAGAGCTGAGACAGAGGTGATTGAGAGCTGAGACAGAGACGGTCGACAGCTGAGACAGAGACGGTCGAGAGCTGATGTAGAGACGGTCGAGAGCTGAGGTAGTGACGGTCGAGAGCTGAGACAGAGGTGATCGAGAGCTGAGACAGAGACGGTCGAGAGCTGAGACAGAGGTGATCGAGAGCTGAGACAGAGACGGTCGAGAGCGAAGACAGACGGTCGAGAGCTGAGACAGAGACGATCGAGAGCTGATGTAGAGACGGTCGAGAGCTGAGGTAGAGACGGTCGACAGCTGAGACAGAGACGGTCGAGAGCTGAGACAGAGACGGTCGAGTGCAGAGACAGAGACGGTCGAGAGCTGACCTAGAGACGGTCGAGAGCTGAGACAGAGACGGTCGACAGCTGAGACAGAGACGGTCGACAGCTGAGACAGAGACGGTCGACAGCTGAGACAGAGACGGTCGACAGCTGAGACAGAGACGGTCGACAGCTGAGACAGAGACGGTCGAGAGCTGAGGTAGAGACGGTCGAGAGCTGAGGTAGAGACGGTCGAGAGCTGAGACAGAGGTGATCGAGAGCTGAGACAGAGACGGTCGAGAGCTGAGACAGAGGTGATCGAGAGCTGAGACAGAGACGGTCGAGAGCGGAGACAGACGGTCGAGAGCTGAGACAGAGACGATCGAGAGCTGATGTAGAGACGGTCGAGAGCTGAGGTAGAGACGGTCGAGAGCTGAGACAGAGACGGTCGAGAGCTGAGACAGAGACGGTCGAGTGCAGAGACAGAGACGGTCGAGAGCTGACCTAGAGACGGTCGAGAGCTGAGACAGAGACGGTCGACAGCTGAGACAGAGACGGTCGACAGCTGAGACAGAGACGGTCGACAGCTGAGACAGAGACGGTCGACAGCTGAGACAGAGACGGTCGACAGCTGAGACAGAGACGGTCGACAGCTGAGACAGAGACGGTCGACAACTGAGACAGAGACGGTCGACAGCTGAGACAGAGACGGTCGACAGCTGAGACAGAGACGGTCGACAGCTGAGACAGAGACGGTCGAGAGCTGAGACAGAGACGGTCGAGAGCTGAGACAGAGACGGTCGAGAGCTCAGGTCGAGACGGTCGAGAGCTGAGGTCGAGACGGTCGAGAGCTGAGGTAGAGACGGTCGAGAGCTGAGGTAGAGACGGTCGAGAGCTGAGACAGAGACGGTCGAGAGCGGAGACAGAGACGGTCGAGAGCGGAGACAGAGACGGTCGAGAGCGGAGACAGAGACGGTCGAGAGCTGAGACAGAGACGGTCGACAGCTGAGACAGAGACGGTCGAGAGCTGAGGTAGAGACGGTCGAGAGCTGAGACAGAGGTGATCGAGAGCTGAGACAGAGACGGTCGAGAGCTGAGACAGAGGTGATCGAGAGCTGAGACAGAGGTGATCGAGAGCTGAGACAGAGACGGTCGAGAGCGCAGACAGACGGTCGAGAGCTGAGACAGAGGTGATCGAGAGCTGAGACAGAGATGGTCGAGAGCTGAGACAGAGACGATCGAGAGCTGATGTAGAGACGGTCGAGAGCTGAGGTAGAGACGGTCGACAGCTGAGACAGAGACGGTCGAGAGCTGAGACAGAGACGGTCGAGTGCAGAGACAGAGACGGTCGAGAGCTGACCTAGAGACGGTCGAGAGCTGAGACAGAGACGGTCGACAGCTGAGACAGAGACGGTCGACAGCTGAGACAGAGACGGTCGACAGCTGAGACAGAGACGGTCGAGAGCTGAGACAGAGACGGTCGAGAGCTGAGGTCGAGACGGTCGAGAGCTGAGGTCGAGACGGTCGAGAGCTGAGGTAGAGACGGTCGAGAGCTGAGACAGAGACGGTCGAGAGCGGAGACAGAGACGGTCGAGAGCGGAGACAGAGACGGTCGACAGCTGAGACAGAGACGGTCGACAGCTGAGACAGAGACGGTCGAGAGCGGAGACAGAGACGGTCGAGAGCGGAGACAGAGACGGTCGAGAGCGGAGACAGAGACGGTCGAGAGCGGAGACAGAGACGGTCGACAGCTGAGACAGAGACGGTCGACAGCTGAGACAGAGACGGTCGACAGCTGAGGTAGAGACGGTCGACAGCTGAGACAGAGACGGTCGAGAGCTGAGGTAGAGACGGTCGAGAGCGGAGACAGAGACGGTCGAGAGCTGAGACAGAGACGGTCGAGAGCTGAGACAGAGGTGATTGAGAGCTGAGACAGAGACGGTCGACAGCTGAGACAGAGACGGTCGAGAGCTGAGGTAGAGACGGTCGAGAGCTGAGGTAGAGACGGTCGAGAGATGAGACAGAGACGGTCGAGAGCTGAGGTCGAGACGGTCGAGAGCTGAGGTCGAGACGGTCGAGAGCTGAGGTAGAGACGGTCGAGAGCTGAGGTAGAGACGGTCGAGAGCTGAGACAGAGACGGTCGAGAGCGGAGACAGAGACGGTCGAGAGCGGAGACAGAGACGGTCGAGAGCGGAGACAGAGACGGTCGAGAGCTGAGACAGAGACGGTCGAGAGCTGAGACAGAGACGGTCGAGAGCTGAGACAGAGACGGTCGACAGCTGAGACAGAGACGGTCGAGAGCTGAGGTAGAGACGGTCGAGAGCGGAGACAGAGACGGTCGAGAGCGGAGACAGAGACGGTCGAGAGCTGAGACAGAGACGGTCGAGAGCTGAGACAGAGACGGTCGACAGCTGAGACAGAGACGGTCGAGAGCTGAGGTAGAGACGGTCGAGAGCTGAGACACAGACGGTCGAGAGCTGAGACACAGACGGTCGAGAGCTGAGACACAGACGGTCGAGAGCTGAGACAGAGACGGTCGAGAGCTGAGACAGAGACGGTCGAGAGCAGAGACAGAGACGGTCGAGAGCTGACCTAGAGACGGTCGAGAGCTGAGGGAGAGACGGTCGAGAGCGGAGTCAGAGGTGGTCGAGAGCTGAGACAGAGACGGTCGAGAGCTGAGACAGAGACGGTCGAGAGCTGAGACAGAGACGGTCGAGAGCTGAGACAGAGACGGTCGAGAGCTGAGACAGAGGTGATCGAGAGCTGAGACAGAGACGGTCGAGAGCTGAGACAGAGACGGTCGAGAGCTGAGACAGAGACGGTCGAGAGCTGAGACAGAGACGGTCGAGAGCTGAGACAGAGACGGTCGAGAGCGGAGACAGAAAGTCGAGAGCTGAGGTAGAGACGGTCGAGAGCGGAGACAGAGGTGGTCGAGAGCTGAGACAGAGGTGATCGACAGCTGAGACAGAGACGGTCGAGAGCTGAGACAGAGGCGGTCGAGAGCTGAGACAGAGACGGTCGAGAGCTGAGACAGAGACGGTCGAGAGCTGAGACAGAGACGGTCGAGAGCTGAGACAGAGACGGTCGAGAGCTGAGGTCGAGACGGTCGAGAGCTGAGACAGAGACGGTCGAGAGCTGAGACAGAGACGGTCGAGAGCTGAGACAGAGACGGTCGAGAGCGGAGACAGAGACGGTCGAGAGCTGAGACAGAGACGGTCGAGAGCTGAGACAGAGGTGATTGAGAGCTGAGACAGAGACGGTCGACAGCTGAGACAGAGACGGTCGAGAGCTGAGGTAGAGACGGTCGAGAGCTGAGGTAGAGACGGTCGAGAGCTGAGACAGAGGTGATCGAGAGCTGAGACAGAGACGGTCGAGAGCTGAGACAGAGGTGATCGAGAGCTGAGACAGAGACGGTCGAGAGCGAAGACAGACGGTCGAGAGCTGAGACAGAGACGATCGAGAGCTGATGTAGAGACGGTCGAGAGCTGAGGTAGAGACGGTCGACAGCTGAGACAGAGACGGTCGAGAGCTGAGACAGAGACGGTCGAGTGCAGAGACAGAGACGGTCGAGAGCTGACCTAGAGACGGTCGAGAGCTGAGACAGAGACGGTCGACAGCTGAGACAGAGACGGTCGACAGCTGAGACAGAGACGGTCGACAGCTGAGACAGAGACGGTCGACAGCTGAGACAGAGACGGTCGACAGCTGAGACAGAGACGGTCGAGAGCTGAGGTAGAGACGGTCGAGAGCTGAGACAGAGGTGATCGAGAGCTGAGACAGAGACGGTCGAGAGCTGAGACAGAGGTGATCGAGAGCTGAGACAGAGACGGTCGAGAGCGGAGACAGACGGTCGAGAGCTGAGACAGAGACGATCGAGAGCTGATGTAGAGACGGTCGAGAGCTGAGGTAGAGACGGTCGACAGCTGAGACAGAGACGGTCGAGAGCTGAGACAGAGACGGTCGAGTGCAGAGACAGAGACGGTCGAGAGCTGACCTAGAGACGGTCGAGAGCTGAGACAGAGACGGTCGACAGCTGAGACAGAGACGGTCGACAGCTGAGACAGAGACGGTCGACAGCTGAGACAGAGACGGTCGACAGCTGAGACAGAGACGGTCGACAGCTGAGACAGAGACGGTCGAGAGCTGAGACAGAGACGGTCGAGAGCTGAGACAGAGACGGTCGAGAGCTGAGGTAGAGACGGTCGACAGCTGAGACAGAGACGGTCGAGAGCGGAGACAGAGACGGTCGAGAGCGGAGACAGAGACGGTCGAGAGCTGAGACAGAGACGGTCGAGAGCTGAGACAGAGACGGTCGAGAGCTGAGACAGAGACGGTCGACAGCTGAGACAGAGACGGTCGAGAGCTGAGGTAGAGACGGTCGACAGCTGAGACAGAGGTGATCGAGAGCTGAGACAGAGACGGTCGAGAGCTGAGACAGAGGTGATCGAGAGCTGAGACAGAGGTGATCGAGAGCTGAGACAGAGACGGTCGAGAGCGCAGACAGACGGTCGAGAGCTGAGACAGAGGTGATCGAGAGCTGAGACAGAGACGGTCGAGAGCTGAGACAGAGACGATCGAGAGCTGATGTAGAGACGGTCGAGAGCTGAGGTAGAGACGGTCGAGAGCTGAGGTAGAGACGGTCGACAGCTGAGACAGAGACGGTCGAGAGCTGAGACAGAGACGGTCGAGTGCAGAGACAGAGACGGTCGAGAGCTGACCTAGAGACGGTCGAGAGCTGAGACAGAGACGGTCGACAGCTGAGACAGAGACGGTCGACAGCTGAGACAGAGACGGTCGACAGCTGAGACAGAGGCGGTCGAGAGCTGAGACAGAGACGGTCGACAGCTGAGACAGAGACGGTCGAGAGCTGAGACAGAGACGGTCGAGAGCTGAGACAGAGACGGTCGAGAGCGGAGACAGAGACGGTCGAGAGCTGAGACAGAGACGGTCGAGAGCTGAGGTCGAGACGGTCGAGAGCTGAGACAGAGACGGTCGAGAGCTGAGACAGAGACGGTCGAGAGCGGAGACAGAGACGGTCGACAGCTGAGACAGAGACGGTCGACAGCTGAGACAGAGACGGTCGAGAGCTGAGACAGAGACGGTCGAGAGCGGAGACAGAGACGGTCGAGAGCGGAGACAGAGACGGTCGAGAGCGGAGACAGAGACGGTCGAGAGCGGAGACAGAGACGGTCGAGAGCGGAGACAGAGACGGTCGACAGCTGAGACAGAGACGGTCGACAGCTGAGACAGAGACGGTCGAGAGCTGAGGTAGAGACGGTCGAGAGCTGAGACAGAGACGGTCGAGAGCTGAGGTAGAGACGGTCGAGAGCGGAGACAGAGACGGTCGAGAGCTGAGACAGAGACGGTCGAGAGCTGAGACAGAGGTGATTGAGAGCTGAGACAGAGACGGTCGACAGCTGAGACAGAGACGGTCGAGAGCTGAGACAGAGACGATCGAGAGCTGATGTAGAGACGGTCGAGAGCTGAGGTAGAGACGGTCGAGAGCTGAGGTAGAGACGGTCGACAGCTGAGGTAGAGACGGTCGAGAGCTGAGACAGAGACGGTCGAGTGCAGAGACAGAGACGGTCGAGAGCTGACCTAGAGACGGTCGAGAGCTGAGACAGAGACGGTCGACAGCTGAGACAGAGACGGTCGACAGCTGAGACAGAGACGGTCGACAGCTGAGACAGAGGCGGTCGAGAGCTGAGACAGAGACGGTCGACAGCTGAGACAGAGACGGTCGAGAGCTGAGACAGAGACGGTCGAGAGCTGAGGTAGAGACGGTCGAGAGCTGAGGTAGAGACGGTCGAGAGCTGAGACAGAGACGGTCGAGAGCTGAGACAGAGACGGTCGAGAGCTGAGACAGAGACGGTCGAGAGCTGAGACAGAGACGGTCGAGAGCTGAGGTCGAGACGGTCGAGAGCTGAGGTAGAGACGGTCGAGAGCGGAGACAGAGACGGTCGAGAGCGGAGACAGAGACGGTCGACAGCTGAGACAGAGACGGTCGACAGCTGAGACAGAGACGGTCGACAGCTGAGACAGAGACGGTCGAGAGCTGAGACAGAGACGGTCGAGAGCTGAGACAGAGACGGTCGAGAGCGGAGACAGAGACGGTCGAGAGCTGAGACAGAGACGGTCGAGAGCGGAGACAGAGACGGTCGAGAGCGGAGACAGAGACGGTCGAGAGCGGAGACAGAGACGGTCGACAGCTGAGACAGAGACGGTCGACAGCTGAGACAGAGACGGTCGAGAGCTGAGGTAGAGACGGTCGAGAGCTGAGACAGAGACGGTCGAGAGCTGAGGTAGAGACGGTCGAGAGCGGAGACAGAGACGGTCGAGAGCTGAGACAGAGACGGTCGAGAGCTGAGACAGAGGTGATTGAGAGCTGAGACAGAGACGGTCGACAGCTGAGACAGAGACGGTCGAGAGCTGAGGTAGAGACGGTCGAGAGCTGAGGTAGAGACGGTCGAGAGCTGAGGTAGAGACGGTCGAGAGCTGAGACAGAGACGGTCGAGAGCTGAGGTCGAGACGGTCGAGAGCTGAGGTCGAGACGGTCGAGAGCTGAGGTAGAGACGGTCGAGAGCTGAGGTAGAGACGGTCGAGAGCTGAGACAGAGACGGTCGAGAGCGGAGACAGAGACGGTCGAGAGCGGAGACAGAGACGGTCGAGAGCTGAGGTAGAGACGGTCGAGAGCTGAGACAGAGACGGTCGAGAGCTGAGGTAGAGACGGTCGAGAGCGGAGACAGAGACGGTCGAGAGCTGAGACAGAGACGGTCGAGAGCTGAGACAGAGACGGTCGAGAGCTGAGGTCGAGACGGTCGAGAGCTGAGGTAGAGACGGTCGAGAGCTGAGGTAGAGACGGTCGAGAGCTGAGACAGAGACGGTCGAGAGCGGAGACAGAGACGGTCGAGAGCGGAGACAGAGACGGTCGAGAGCTGAGACAGAGACGGTCGAGAGCTGAGACAGAGACGGTCGACAGCTGAGACAGAGACGGTCGAGAGCTGAGGTAGAGACGGTCGACAGCTGAGACAGAGACGGTCGACAGCTGAGACAGAGACGGTCGAGAGCTGAGGTAGAGACGGTCGAGAGCTGAGACAGAGGTGATCGAGAGCTGAGACAGAGACGGTCGAGAGCTGAGACAGAGGTGATCGAGAGCTGAGACAGAGGTGATCGAGAGCTGAGACAGAGACGGTCGAGAGCGAAGACAGACGGTCGAGAGCTGAGACAGAGGTGATCGAG
This sequence comes from Hemiscyllium ocellatum, assembly GCF_020745735.1. Taxonomy (NCBI): domain Eukaryota; kingdom Metazoa; phylum Chordata; class Chondrichthyes; order Orectolobiformes; family Hemiscylliidae; genus Hemiscyllium; species Hemiscyllium ocellatum. The sequence goes on from NW_026867476.1 coordinate 2,094,242, forward strand.
AGCTGAGACAGAGACGGTCGAGAGCTGAGACAGAGACGATCGAGAGCTGATGTAGAGACGGTCGAGAGCTGAGGTAGAGACGGTCGACAGCTGAGACAGAGACGGTCGAGAGCTGAGACAGAGACGGTCGAGTGCAGAGACAGAGACGGTCGAGAGCTGACCTAGAGACGGTCGAGAGCTGAGACAGAGACGGTCGACAGCTGAGACAGAGACGGTCGACAGCTGAGACAGAGACGGTCGACAGCTGAGACAGAGACGGTCGAGTGCAGAGACAGAGACGGTCGAGAGCTGACCTAGAGACGGTCGAGAGCTGAGACAGAGACGGTCGACAGCTGAGACAGAGACGGTCGACAGCTGAGACAGAGACGGTCGACAGCTGAGACAGAGACGGTCGAGAGCTGAGACAGAGGCGGTCGAGAGCTGAGACAGAGGCGGTCGACAGCTGAGACAGAGACGGTCGACAGCTGAGACAGAGACGGTCGACAGCTGAGACAGAGACGGTCGAGAGCTGAGACAGAGACGGTCGAGAGCTGAGACAGAGGCGGTCGAGAGCTGAGACAGAGGCGGTCGAGAGCTGAGACAGAGACGGTCGACAGCTGAGACAGAGACGGTCGAGAGCTGAGACAGAGACGGTCGAGAGCTGAGACAGAGACGGTCGAGAGCTGAGGTCGAGACGGTCGAGAGCTGAGGTCGAGACGGTCGAGAGCTGAGACAGAGACGGTCGAGAGCTGAGACAGAGACGGTCGAGAGCGGAGACAGAGACGGTCGAGAGCGGAGACAGAGACGGTCGACAGCTGAGACAGAGACGGTCGACAGCTGAGACAGAGACGGTCGAGAGCAGAGACAGAGACGGTCGAGAGCAGAGACAGAGACGGTCGAGAGCGGAGACAGAGACGGTCGACAGCTGAGACAGAGACGGTCGACAGCTGAGACAGAGACGGTCGAGAGCTGAGGTAGAGACGGTCGAGAGCTGAGGTAGAGACGGTCGAGAGCTGAGACAGAGACGGTCGAGAGCTGAGACAGAGACGGTCGAGAGCGGAGACAGAGACGGTCGAGAGCTGAGACAGAGACGGTCGACAGCTGAGACAGAGACGGTCGACAGCTGAGACAGAGACGGTCGACAGCTGAGACAGAGACGGTCGAGAGCTGAGACAGAGACGGTCGAGAGCTGAGGTAGAGACGGTCGAGAGCGGAGACAGAGACGGTCGAGAGCTGAGACAGAGACGGTCGAGAGCTGAGACAGAGGTGATTGAGAGCTGAGACAGAGACGGTCGACAGCTGAGACAGAGACGGTCGAGAGCTGAGGTAGAGACGGTCGAGAGCTGAGGTAGAGACGGTCGAGAGCTGAGACACAGACGGTCGAGAGCTGAGACAGAGACGGTCGAGAGCTGAGGTAGAGACGGTCGAGAGCGGAGTCAGAGACGGTCGAGAGCTGAGACAGAGACGGTCGAGAGCGGAGACAGAGACGGTCGAGAGCTGAGACAGAGACGGTCGAGAGCTGAGGTAGAGACGGTCGAGAGCGGAGACAGAGACGGTCGAGAGCTGAGGTAGAGACGGTCGAGAGCTGAGACACAGACGGTCGAGAGCTGAGACACAGACGGTCGAGAGCTGAGACACAGACGGTCGAGAGCTGAGACAGAGACGGTCGAGAGCTGAGACAGAGACGGTCGAGAGCGGAGACAGAGACGGTCGAGAGCTGAGACAGAGACGGTCGAGAGCTGAGACAGAGGTGATCGAGAGCTGAGACAGAGGTGATCGAGAGCTGAGACAGAGACGGTCGACAGCTGAGACAGAGACGGTCGACAGCTGAGGTAGAGACGGTCGAGAGCTGAGGTAGAGACGGTCGAGAGCTGAGACAGAGACGGTCGAGAGCGGAGACAGAGACGGTCGAGAGCGGAGACAGAGACGGTCGAGAGCTGAGACAGAGACGATCGAGAGCTGATGTAGAGACGGTCGAGAGCTGAGGTAGAGACGGTCGACAGCTGAGACAGAGACGGTCGAGAGCTGAGACAGAGACGGTCGAGTGCAGAGACAGAGACGGTCGAGAGCTGAGACAGAGACGGTCGAGAGCTGAGACAGAGACGGTCGAGAGCTGAGGTAGAGACGGTCGAGAGCTGAGGTAGAGACGGTCGAGAGCTGAGACAGAGACGGTCGAGAGCTGAGACAGAGACGGTCGAGAGCTGAGGTCGAGACGGTCGAGAGCTGAGGTAGAGACGGTCGAGAGCTGAGACAGAGACGGTCGAGAGCTGAGACAGAGACGGTCGAGAGCGGAGACAGAGACGGTCGAGAGCGGAGACAGAGACGGTCGACAGCTGAGACAGAGACGGTCGACAGCTGAGACAGAGACGGTCGAGAGCTGAGGTAGAGACGGTCGAGAGCAGAGACAGAGACGGTCGAGAGCGGAGACAGAGACGGTCGACAGCTGAGACAGAGACGGTCGACAGCTGAGACAGAGACGGTCGAGAGCTGAGGTAGAGACGGTCGAGAGCTGAGACAGAGACGGTCGAGAGCTGAGACAGAGACGGTCGAGAGCGGAGACAGAGACGGTCGAGAGCGGAGACAGAGACGGTCGAGAGCTGAGACAGAGACGGTCGACAGCTGAGACAGAGACGGTCGACAGCTGAGACAGAGACGGTCGAGAGCTGAGGTAGAGACGGTCGAGAGCTGAGACACAGACGGTCGAGAGCTGAGACACAGACGGTCGAGAGCTGAGACAGAGACGGTCGAGAGCTGAGGTAGAGACGGTCGAGAGCTGAGGTAGAGACGGTCGAGAGCTGAGACAGAGACGGTCGAGAGCTGAGACAGAGACGGTCGAGAGCGGAGACAGAGACGGTCGAGAGCTGAGACAGAGACGGTCGACAGCTGAGACAGAGACGGTCGACAGCTGAGACAGAGACGGTCGAGAGCTGAGACAGAGGCGGTCGAGAGCTGAGACAGAGGCGGTCGAGAGCTGAGACAGAGACGGTCGACAGCTGAGACAGAGACGGTCGAGAGCTGAGACAGAGACGGTCGAGAGCTGAGACAGAGACGGTCGAGAGCTGAGACAGAGACGGTCGAGAGCTGAGGTCGAGACGGTCGAGAGCTGAGGTCGAGACGGTCGAGAGCTGAGGTCGAGACGGTCGAGAGCTGAGACAGAGACGGTCGAGAGCTGAGACAGAGACGGTCGAGAGCGGAGACAGAGACGGTCGAGAGCGGAGACAGAGACGGTCGACAGCTGAGACAGAGACGGTCGACAGCTGAGACAGAGACGGTCGAGAGCTGAGGTAGAGACGGTCGAGAGCGGAGACAGAGACGGTCGAGAGCGGAGACAGAGACGGTCGACAGCTGAGACAGAGACGGTCGAGAGCTGAGACAGAGACGGTCGAGAGCTGAGGTAGAGACGGTCGAGAGCTGAGACAGAGACGGTCGAGAGCTGAGACAGAGACGGTCGAGAGCGGAGACAGAGACGGTCGAGAGCGGAGACAGAGACGGTCGAGAGCGGAGACAGAGACGGTCGAGAGCTGAGACAGAGACGGTCGACAGCTGAGACAGAGACGGTCGAGAGCTGAGGTAGAGACGGTCGAGAGCTGAGGTAGAGACGGTCGAGAGCTGAGACAGAGACGGTCGAGAGCTGAGGTAGAGACGGTCGAGAGCGGAGACAGAGACGGTCGAGAGCTGAGACACAGACGGTCGAGAGCTGAGACAGAGGTGATTGAGAGCTGAGACAGAGACGGTCGACAGCTGAGACAGAGACGGTCGAGAGCTGAGGTAGAGACGGTCGAGAGCTGAGGTAGAGACGGTCGAGAGCTGAGACACAGACGGTCGAGAGCTGAGACACAGACGGTCGAGAGCTGAGACACAGACGGTCGAGAGCTGAGACAGAGACGGTCGAGAGCTGAGGTAGAGACGGTCGAGAGCGGAGACAGAGACGGTCGAGAGCTGAGACAGAGACGGTCGAGAGCGGAGACAGAGACGGTCGAGAGCTGAGACAGAGACGGTCGAGAGCTGAGGTAGAGACGGTCGAGAGCGGAGACAGAGACGGTCGAGAGCTGAGGTAGAGACGGTCGAGAGCTGAGACACAGACGGTCGAGAGCTGAGACACAGACGGTCGAGAGCTGAGACACAGACGGTCGAGAGCTGAGACAGAGACGGTCGAGAGCGGAGACAGAGACGGTCGAGAGCTGAGACAGAGACGGTCGAGAGCGGAGACAGAGACGGTCGAGAGCTGAGACAGAGACGGTCGAGAGCTGAGGTAGAGACGGTCGAGAGCGGAGACAGAGACGGTCGAGAGCTGAGACAGAGACGGTCGAGAGCTGAGACAGAGGTGATCGAGAGCTGAGACAGAGGTGATCGAGAGCTGAGACAGAGGTGATCGAGAGCTGAGACAGAGACGGTCGACAGCTGAGACAGAGACGGTCGACAGCTGAGACAGAGACGGTCGAGAGCTGAGGTAGAGACGGTCGAGAGCTGAGACAGAGACGGTCGAGAGCGGAGACAGAGACGGTCGAGAGCGGAGACAGAGACGGTCGAGAGCTGAGACAGAGACGGTCGAGAGCTGAGACAGAGACGGTCGAGAGCTGAGGTAGAGACGGTCGAGAGCGGAGACAGAGACGGTCGAGAGCTGAGACAGAGACGGTCGAGAGCTGAGACAGAGACGGTCGACAGCTGAGACAGAGACGGTCGACAGCTGAGACAGAGACGGTCGAGAGCTGAGACACAGACGGTCGAGAGCTGAGACACAGACGGTCGAGAGCTGAGACACAGACGGTCGAGAGCTGAGACAGAGACGGTCGAGAGCTGAGACAGAGACGGTCGAGAGCTGAGGTAGAGACGGTCGAGAGCGGAGACAGAGACGGTCGAGAGCTGAGACAGAGACGGTCGAGAGCGGAGACAGAGACGGTCGAGAGCTGAGACAGAGACGGTCGAGAGCTGAGGTAGAGACGGTCGAGAGCGGAGACAGAGACGGTCGAGAGCTGAGACAGAGACGGTCGAGAGCTGAGACAGAGGTGATTGAGAGCTGAGACAGAGACGGTCGACAGCTGAGACAGAGACGGTCGACAGCTGAGACAGAGACGGTCGAGTGCAGAGACAGAGACGGTCGAGTGCAGAGACAGAGACGGTCGAGAGCTGACCTAGAGACGGTCGAGAGCTGAGACAGAGACGGTCGACAGCTGAGACAGAGACGGTCGACAGCTGAGACAGAGACGGTCGACAGCTGAGACAGAGACGGTCGAGAGCTGAGACAGAGGCGGTCGACAGCTGAGACAGAGACGGTCGACAGCTGAGACAGAGACGGTCGAGAGCTGAGACAGAGACGGTCGAGAGCTGAGACAGAGACGGTCGAGAGCTGAGGTCGAGACGGTCGAGAGCTGAGACAGAGACGGTCGAGAGCGGAGACAGAGACGGTCGAGAGCGGAGACAGAGACGGTCGAGAGCTGAGACAGAGACGGTCGACAGCTGAGACAGAGACGGTCGACAGCTGAGACAGAGACGGTCGACAGCTGAGACAGAGACGGTCGACAGCTGAGACAGAGACGGTCGACAGCTGAGACAGAGACGGTCGAGAGCTGAGGTAGAGACGGTCGAGAGCTGAGACAGAGACGGTCGAGAGCTGAGGTAGAGTCGGTCGAGAGCGGAGACAGAGACGGTCGAGAGCTGAGACAGAGACGGTCGAGAGCTGAGACAGAGACGGTCGAGAGCTGAGACAGAGGTGATTGAGAGCTGAGACAGAGACGGTCGAGAGCTGAGACAGAGACGGTCGAGAGCTGAGACAGAGACGGTCGAGAGCTGAGGTCGAGACGGTCGAGAGCTGAGGTCGAGACGGTCGAGAGCTGAGGTCGAGACGGTCGAGAGCTGAGACACAGACGGTCGAGAGCGGAGACAGAGACGGTCGAGAGCTGAGACAGAGACGGTCGAGAGCTGAGGTAGAGACGGTCGAGAGCGGAGACAGAGACGGTCGAGAGCGGAGACAGAGACGGTCGAGAGCTGAGACAGAGACGGTCGAGAGCTGAGACAGAGACGGTCGAGAGCTGAGACAGAGACGGTCGACAGCTGAGACAGAGACGGTCGACAGCTGAGACAGAGACGGTCGAGAGCTGAGACAGAGACGGTCGAGAGCTGAGACACAGACGGTCGAGAGCTGAGACACAGACGGTCGAGAGCTGAGACACAGACGGTCGAGAGCTGAGACACAGACGGTCGAGAGCGGAGACAGAGACGGTCGAGAGCTGAGACACAGACGGTCGAGAGCTGAGACAGAGACGGTCGAGAGCTGAGGTAGAGACGGTCGAGAGCGGAGACAGAGACGGTCGAGAGCGGAGACAGAGACGGTCGAGAGCTGAGACAGAGACGGTCGAGAGCGGAGACAGAGACGGTCGAGAGCTGAGACAGAGACGGTCGAGAGCTGAGGTAGAGACGGTCGAGAGCGGAGACAGAGACGGTCGAGAGCTGAGACAGAGACGGTCGAGAGCTGAGACAGAGGCGATGGAGAGCTGAGACAGAGACGGTCGACAGCTGAGACAGAGACGGTCGACAGCTGAGGTAGAGACGGTCGAGTGCTGAGGTAGAGACGGTCGAGAGCTGAGACAGAGACGGTCGAGAGCTGAGGTAGAGACGGTCGAGAGCGGAGACAGAGACGGTCGAGAGCGGAGACAGAGACGGTCGAGAGCTGAGACAGAGACGGTCGAGAGCTGAGGTAGAGACGGTCGAGAGCTGAGACAGAGGTGATCGAGAGCTGAGACAGAGACGGTCGAGAGCTGAGACAGAGACGGTCGAGAGCGCAGACAGACGGTCGAGAGCTGAGACAGAGACGGTCGAGAGCTGAGACAGAGACGATCGAGTGCTGATGTAGAGACGGTCGAGAGCTGAGGTAGAGACGGTCGACAGCTGAGACAGAGACGGTCGAGAGCTGAGACAGAGACGGTCGAGTGCAGAGACAGAGACGGTCGAGAGCTGACCTAGAGACGGTCGAGAGCTGAGACACAGACGGTCGACAGCTGAGACAGAGACGGTCGAGAGCGGAGACAGAGACGGTCGAGAGCTGAGACAGAGACGGTCGAGAGCTGAGACAGAGACGGTCGAGAGCTGAGACAGAGACGGCCGAGAGCGGAGACAGAGACGGTCGAGAGCTGAGACAGAGACGGTCGAGAGCGGAGACAGAGACGGTCGAGAGCTGAGACAGAGACGGTCGAGAGCTGAGACAGAGACGGTCGAGAGCTGAGACAGAGACGGTCGAGAGCTGAGACAGAGACGGTCGAGAGCTGAGGTAGAGACGGTCGAGAGCTGAGACAGAGGTGATCGAGAGCTGAGGGAGAGACGGTCGAGAGCTGAGACAGAGACGGTCGAGAGCTGAGACAGAGACGGTCGAGAGCTGAGACAGAGGTGATCGAGAGCTGAGACAGAGACGGTCGAGAGCGAAGACAGACGGTCGAGAGCTGAGACAGAGGTGATCGAGAGCTGATGTAGAGACGGTCGAGAGCTGAGACAGAGACGGTCGACAGCTGAGACAGAGACGGTCGAGAGCTGAGACAGAGACGGTCGAGTGCAGAGACAGAGACGGTCGAGAGCTGACCTAGAGACGGTCGAGAGCAGAGACAGAGACGGTCGAGAGCTGAGACAGAGACGGTCGAGAGCTGAGACAGAGGTGATCGAGAGCTGAGACAGAGACGGTCGAGAGCTGAGACAGAGGTGATCGAGAGCTGAGACAGAGACGGTCGAGAGCGGAGACAGAGACGGTCGAGAGCTGACCTAGAGACGGTCGAGAGCTGAGGTAGAGACGGTCGAGAGCGGAGACAGAGACGGTCGAGAGCTGAGACAGAGACGGTCGAGAGCGGAGACAGAGACGGTCGAGAGCTGAGACAGAGACGGTCGAGAGCTGAGGTAGAGACGGTCGAGAGCGGAGACAGAGACGGTCGAGAGCTGAGACAGAGGTGATTGAGAGCTGAGACAGAGACGGTCGACAGCTGAGACAGAGACGGTCGACAGCTGAGACAGAGACGGTCGAGTGCAGAGACAGAGACGGTCGAGTGCAGAGACAGAGACGGTCGAGTGCAGAGACAGAGACGGTCGAGAGCTGACCTAGAGACGGTCGAGAGCTGAGACAGAGACGGTCGACAGCTGAGACAGAGACGGTCGACAGCTGAGACAGAGACGGTCGACAGCTGAGACAGAGACGGTCGAGAGCTGAGACAGAGGCGGTCGACAGCTGAGACAGAGACGGTCGACAGCTGAGACAGAGACGGTCGACAGCTGAGACAGAGACGGTCGAGAGCTGAGACAGAGACGGTCGAGAGCTGAGGTCGAGACGGTCGAGAGCGGAGACAGAGACGGTCGAGAGCGGAGACAGAGACGGTCGAGAGCGGAGACAGAGACGGTCGAGAGCTGAGACAGAGACGGTCGAGAGCTGAGACAGAGACGGTCGAGAGCTGAGACAGAGACGGTCGAGAGCTGAGACAGAGACGGTCGACAGCTGAGACAGAGACGGTCGACAGCTGAGACAGAGACGGTCGACAGCTGAGACAGAGACGGTCGAGAGCTGAGGTAGAGACGGTCGAGAGCTGAGACAGAGACGGTCGAGAGCTGAGGTAGAGTCGGTCGAGAGCGGAGACAGAGACGGTCGAGAGCTGAGACAGAGACGGTCGAGAGCTGAGACAGAGGTGATTGAGAGCTGAGACAGAGACGGTCGACAGCTGAGACAGAGACGGTCGAGAGCTGAGACAGAGACGGTCGAGAGCTGAGGTCGAGACGGTCGAGAGCTGAGGTCGAGACGGTCGAGAGCTGAGGTCGAGACGGTCGAGAGCGGAGACAGAGACGGTCGAGAGCTGAGACACAGACGGTCGAGAGCTGAGACAGAGACGGTCGAGAGCTGAGGTAGAGACGGTCGAGAGCGGAGACAGAGACGGTCGAGAGCGGAGACAGAGACGGTCGAGAGCTGAGACACAGACGGTCGAGAGCGGAGACACAGACGGTCGAGAGCTGAGACACAGACGGTCGAGAGCTGAGACACAGACGGTCGAGAGCTGAGACACAGACGGTCGAGAGCGGAGACAGAGACGGTCGAGAGCTGAGACAGAGACGGTCGAGAGCTGAGGCCGAGACGGTCGAGAGCTGAGACAGAGACGGTCGAGAGCTGAGACAGAGACGGTCGAGAGCTGAGACAGAGACGGTCGAGAGCTGAGACAGAGACGGTCGAGAGCGGAGACAGAGACGGTCGAGAGCTGAGACAGAGACGGTCGAGAGCTGAGACAGAGACGGTCGACAGCTGAGACAGAGACGGTCGACAGCTGAGACAGAGACGGTCGAGAGCTGAGGTAGAGACGGTCGAGAGCTGAGGTAGAGACGGTCGAGAGCTGAGACAGAGACGGTCGAGAGCTGAGGTAGAGACGGTCGAGAGCGGAGACAGAGACGGTCGAGAGCTGAGACAGAGACGGTCGAGAGCTGAGATAGAGGTGATTGAGAGCTGAGACAGAGACGGTCGACAGCTGAGACAGAGACGGTCGAGAGCTGAGGTAGAGACGGTCGGGAGCTGAGACAGAGACGGTCGAGAGCTGAGACAGAGACGGTCGAGAGCTGAGACAGAGACGGTCGAGAGCTGAGACACAGACGGTCGAGAGCTGAGACAGAGACGGTCGAGAGCTGAGGTAGAGACGGTCGAGAGCGGAGACAGAGACGGTCGAGAGCGGAGACAGAGACGGTCGAGAGCTGAGACAGAGACGGTCGAGAGCGGAGACAGAGACGGTCGAGAGCTGAGACAGAGACGGTCGAGAGCTGAGGTAGAGACGGTCGAGAGCGGAGACAGAGACGGTCGAGAGCTGAGACAGAGACGGTCGAGAGCTGAGACAGAGGCGATGGAGAGCTGAGACAGAGACGGTCGACAGCTGAGACAGAGACGGTCGACAGCTGAGGTAGAGACGGTCGAGTGCTGAGGTAGAGACGGTCGAGAGCTGAGACAGAGACGGTCGAGAGCTGAGGTCGAGACGGTCGAGAGCTGAGACAGAGACGGTCGAGAGCGGAGACAGAGACGGTCGAGAGCGGAGACAGAGACGGTCGAGAGCGGAGACAGAGACGGTCGAGAGCGGAGACAGAGACGGTCGAGAGCTGAGGTAGAGACGGTCGAGAGCTGAGACAGAGGTGATCGAGAGCTGAGACAGAGACGGTCGAGAGCTGAGACAGAGACGGTCGAGAGCGAAGACAGACGGTCGAGAGCTGAGACAGAGACGGTCGAGAGCTGAGACAGAGACGATCGAGTGCTGATGTAGAGACGGTCGAGAGCTGAGGTAGAGACGGTCGACAGCTGACCTAGAGACGGTCGAGAGCTGAGACACAGACGGTCGACAGCTGAGACAGAGACGGTCGAGAGCTGAGGTAGAGACGGTCGAGAGCGGAGACAGAGACGGTCGAGAGCGGAGACAGAGACGGTCGAGAGCTGAGACAGAGACGGTCGAGAGCTGAGACAGAGACGGTCGAGAGCGGAGACAGAGACGGTCGAGAGCGGAGACAGAGACGGTCGAGAGCTGAGACAGAGACGGTCGAGAGCGGAGACAGAGACGGTCGAGAGCGGAGACAGAGACGGTCGAGAGCGGAGACAGAGACGGTCGAGAGCTGAGACAGAGACGGTCGAGAGCTGAGACAGAGACGGTCGAGAGCTGAGACAGAGACGGTCGAGAGCGGAGACAGAGACGGTCGAGAGCTGAGACAGAGACGGTCGAGAGCGGAGACAGAGACGGTCGAGAGCTGAGACAGAGACGGTCGAGAGCTGAGACAGAGACGGTCGAGAGCTGAGACAGAGACGGTCGAGAGCTGAGGTAGAGACGGTCGAGAGCTGAGACAGAGGTGATCGAGAGCTGAGGGAGAGACGGTCGACAGCTGAGACAGAGACGGTCGAGAGCTGAGACAGAGACGGTCGAGAGCTGAGACAGAGGTGATCGAGAGCTGATGTAGAGACGGTCGAGAGCTGAGACAGAGACGGTCGACAGCTGAGACAGAGACGGTCGAGAGCTGAGACAGAGACGGTCGAGTGCAGAGACAGAGACGGTCGAGAGCTGACCTAGAGACGGTCGAGAGCAGAGACAGAGACGGTCGAGAGCTGAGACAGAGACGGTCGAGAGCTGAGACAGAGGTGATCGAGAGCTGAGACAGAGACGGTCGAGAGCTGAGACAGAGGTGATCGAGAGCTGAGACAGAGACGGTCGAGAGCGAAGACAGACGGTCGAGAGCTGAGACAGAGGCGATCGAGAGCTGAGACAGAGACGGTCGAGAGCTGAGACAGAGACGATCGAGAGCTGATGTAGAGACGGTCGAGAGCTGAGGTAGAGACGGTCGACAGCTGAGACAGAGACGGTCGAGAGCTGAGACAGAGACGGTCGAGTGCAGAGACAGAGACGGTCGAGAGCTGACCTAGAGACGGTCGAGAGCTGAGACAGAGACGGTCGAGAGCTGAGACAGAGACGGTCGACAGCTGAGACAGAGACGGTCGACAGCTGAGACAGAGACGGTCGAGAGCTGAGACAGAGACGGTCGACAGCTGAGACAGAGACGGTCGACAGCTGAGACAGAGACGGTCGACAGCTGAGACAGAGACGGTCGACAGCTGAGACAGAGACGGTCGAGAGCGGAGACAGACGGTCGAGAGCTGAGGTAGAGACGGTCGAGAGCGGAGACAGAGGTGGTCGAGAGCTGAGACAGAGGTGATCGAGAGCTGAGACAGAGGTGATCGAGAGCTGAGACAGAGGTGATCGAGAGCTGAGACAGAGACGGTCGAGAGCTGACCTAGAGACGGTCGACAGCTGAGACAGAGACGGTCGAGAGCTGAGACAGAGACGGTCGAGAGCTGAGACAGAGACGGTCGACAGCTGAGACAGAGACGGTCGAGAGCGGAGACAGAGACGGTCGAGAGCTGAGGGAGAGACGGTCGAGAGCTGAGGGAGAGACGGTCGAGAGCTGAGACAGAGACGGTCGAGAGCTGAGACAGAGACGGTCGAGAGCTGAGACAGAGACGGTCGAGAGCTGAGGTAGAGACGGTCGAGAGCGAAGACAGACGGTCGAGAGCGGAGACAGAGACGGTCGAGAGCGGAGACAGAGGTGGTCGAGAGCTGAGACAGAGGTGATCGAGAGCTGAGACAGAGACGGTCGAGAGCTGAGACAGAGACGGTCGAGAGCTGAGACAGAGACGGTCGAGAGCTGAGACAGAGACGGTCGACAGCTGAGACAGAGACGGTCGAGAGCTGAGGGAGAGACGGTCGAGAGCTGAGGGAGAGACGGTCGACAGCTGAGACAGAGACGGTCGAGAGCTGAGGTAGAGACGGTCGAGAGCTGAGGTAGAGACGGTCGAGAGCTGAGGTAGAGACGGTCGAGAGCTGAGGTAGAGACGGTCGAGAGCTGAGGTAGAGACGGTCGAGAGCTGAGGTAGAGACGGTCGAGAGCTGAGGTAGAGACGGTCGACAGCTGAGGTAGAGACGGTCGAGAGCTGAGGTAGAGACGGTCGACAGCTGAGGTAGAGACGGTCGAGAGCTGAGGTAGAGACGGTCGAGAGCGGAGACAGAGGTGGTCGAGAGCTGAGACAGAGACGGTCGACAGCTGAGACAGAGACGGTCGAGAGCTGAGACAGAGACGGTCGAGAGCTGAGGTAGAGACGGTCGACAGCTGAGACAGAGACGGTCGAGAGCTGAGACAGAGGCGGTCGAGAGCTGAGGTAGAGACGGTCGACAGCTGAGACAGAGACGGTCGAGAGCTGAGACAGAGACGGTCGAGAGCTGAGGTAGAGACGGTCGAGAGCGGAGACAGAGGCGGTCGAGAGCTGAGACAGAGACGGTCGAGAGCTGAGACAGAGACGGTCGAGAGCTGAGGTAGAGACGGTCGAGAGCGGAGACAGAGGTGGTCGAGAGCTGAGACAGAGGCGGTCGAGAGCTGAGGTAGAGACGGTCGAGAGCTGAGGTAGAGACGGTCGAGAGCTGAGACAGAGACGGTCGAGAGCTGAGACAGAGACGGTCGAGAGCTGAGGTAGAGACGGTCGAGAGCGGAGACAGAGGTGGTCGAGAGCTGAGACAGAGGTGATCGAGAGCTGAGACAGAGACGGTCGACAGCTGAGACAGAGACGGTCGAGAGCTGAGACAGAGGCGGTCGAGAGCTGACTTAGAGACGGTCGAGAGCTGAGACACAGACGGTCGAGAGCTGAGACACAGACGGTCGAGAGCGGAGACAGAGACGGTCGAGAGCGGAGACAGGGACGGTCGAGAGCGGAGACAGAGACGGTCGAGAGCTGAGACAGAGACGGTCGAGAGCTGAGACAGAGACGGTCGACAGCTGAGACAGAGACGGTCGAGAGCTGAGACAGAGGCGGTCGACAGCTGAGACAGAGACGGTCGACAGCTGAGACAGAGACGGTCGAGAGCTGAGACAGAGACGGTCGAGAGCTGAGACAGAGACGGTCGAGAGCTGAGGTCGAGACGGTCGAGAGCGGAGACAGAGACGGTCGAGAGCGGAGACAGAGACGGTCGAGAGCTGAGACAGAGACGGTCGAGAGCTGAGACAGAGACGGTCGACAGCTGAGACAGAGACGGTCGACAGCTGAGACAGAGACGGTCGACAGCTGAGACAGAGACGGTCGACAGCTGAGACAGAGACGGTCGACAGCTGAGACAGAGACGGTCGAGAGCTGAGACAGAGACGGTCGAGAGCTGAGGTAGAGACGGTCGAGAGCTGAGACAGAGACGGTCGAGAGCTGAGACAGAGACGGTCGAGAGCGGAGACAGAGACGGTCGAGAGCTGAGACAGAGACGGTCGAGAGCTGAGACAGAGGTGAGTGAGAGCTGAGACAGAGACGGTCGAGAGCTGAGACAGAGACGGTCGAGAGCTGAGACAGAGACGGTCGAGAGCTGAGACAGAGACGGTCGAGAGCTGAGGTCGAGACGGTCGAGAGCTGAGGTCGAGACGGTCGAGAGCTGAGGTCGAGACGGTCGAGAGCTGAGACACAGACGGTCGAGAGCGGAGACAGAGACGGTCGAGAGCTGAGACAGAGACGGTCGAGAGCTGAGGTAGAGACGGTCGAGAGCGGAGACAGAGACGGTCGAGAGCGGAGACAGAGACGGTCGAGAGCTGAGACAGAGACGGTCGAGAGCTGAGACAGAGACGGTCGAGAGCTGAGACAGAGACGGTCGACAGCTGAGACAGAGACGGTCGACAGCTGAGACAGAGACGGTCGAGAGCTGAGACAGAGACGGTCGAGAGCTGAGACACAGACGGTCGAGAGCTGAGACACAGACGGTCGAGAGCTGAGACACAGACGGTCGAGAGCTGAGACACAGACGGTCGAGAGCTGAGACACAGACGGTCGAGAGCGGAGACAGAGACGGTCGAGAGCTGAGACAGAGACGGTCGAGAGCTGAGGTCGAGACGGTCGAGAGCTGAGGTAGAGACGGTCGAGAGCTGAGACAGAGACGGTCGAGAGCTGAGACAGAGACGGTCGAGAGCGGAGACAGAGACGGTCGAGAGCTGAGACAGAGACGGTCGAGAGCTGAGACAGAGACGGTCGACAGCTGAGACAGAGACGGTCGAGAGCTGAGGTAGAGACGGTCGAGAGCTGAGGTAGAGACGGTCGAGAGCTGAGACAGAGACGGTCGAGAGCTGAGGTCGAGACGGTCGAGAGCGGAGACAGAGACGGTCGAGAGCTGAGACAGAGGTGATTGAGAGCTGAGACAGAGACGGTCGACAGCTGAGACAGAGACGGTCGAGAGCTGAGACAGAGACGGTCGAGAGCTGAGACACAGACGGTCGAGAGCTGAGACAGAGACGGTCGAGAGCTGAGGTAGAGACGGTCGAGAGCGGAGACAGAGACGGTCGAGAGCGGAGACAGAGACGGTCGAGAGCTGAGACAGAGACGGTCGAGAGCGGAGACAGAGACGGTCGAGAGCTGAGACAGAGACGGTCGAGAGCTGAGGTAGAGACGGTCGAGAGCGGAGACAGAGACGGTCGAGAGCTGAGACAGAGACGGTCGAGAGCTGAGACAGAGGCGATGGAGAGCTGAGACAGAGACGGTCGACAGCTGAGACAGAGACGGTCGACAGCTGAGGTAGAGACGGTCGAGTGCTGAGGTAGAGACGGTCGAGAGCTGAGACAGAGACGGTCGAGAGCTGAGGTCGAGACGGTCGAGAGCTGAGACAGAGACGGTCGAGAGCGGAGACAGAGACGGTCGAGAGCGGAGACAGAGACGGTCGAGAGCTGAGACAGAGACGGTCGAGAGCTGAGGTAGAGACGGTCGAGAGCTGAGACAGAGGTGATCGAGAGCTGAGACAGAGACGGTCGAGAGCTGAGACAGAGACGGTCGAGAGCGAAGACAGACGGTCGAGAGCTGAGACAGAGACGGTCGAGAGCTGAGACAGAGACGATCGAGTGCTGATGTAGAGACGGTCGAGAGCTGAGGTAGAGACGGTCGACAGCTGAGACAGAGACGGTCGAGAGCTGAGACAGAGACGGTCGAGTGCAGAGACAGAGACGGTCGAGAGCTGACCTAGAGACGGTCGAGAGCTGAGACACAGACGGTCGACAGCTGAGACAGAGACGGTCGAGAGCGGAGACAGAGACGGTCGAGAGCGGAGACAGAGACGGTCGAGAGCGGAGACAGAGACGGTCGAGAGCTGAGACAGAGACGGTCGAGAGCGGAGACAGAGACGGTCGAGAGCGGAGACAGAGACGGTCGAGAGCTGAGACAGAGACGGTCGAGAGCGGAGACAGAGACGGTCGAGAGCTGAGACAGAGACGGTCGAGAGCTGAGACAGAGACGGTCGAGAGCTGAGACAGAGACGGCCGAGAGCGGAGACAGAGACGGTCGAGAGCTGAGACAGAGACGGTCGAGAGCGGAGACAGAGACGGTCGAGAGCTGAGACAGAGACGGTCGAGAGCTGAGACAGAGACGGTCGAGAGCTGAGACAGAGACGGTCGAGAGCTGAGACAGAGACGGTCGAGAGCTGAGGTAGAGACGGTCGAGAGCTGAGACAGAGGTGATCGAGAGCTGAGGGAGAGACGGTCGACAGCTGAGACAGAGACGGTCGAGAGCTGAGACAGAGACGGTCGAGAGCTGAGACAGAGGTGATCGAGAGCTGAGACAGAGACGGTCGAGAGCGCAGACAGACGGTCGAGAGCTGAGACAGAGGTGATCGAGAGCTGATGTAGAGACGGTCGAGAGCTGAGACAGAGACGGTCGACAGCTGAGACAGAGACGGTCGAGAGCTGAGACAGAGACGGTCGAGTGCAGAGACAGAGACGGTCGAGAGCTGACCTAGAGACGGTCGAGAGCAGAGACAGAGACGGTCGAGAGCTGAGACAGAGACGGTCGAGAGCTGAGACAGAGGTGATCGAGAGCTGAGACAGAGACGGTCGAGAGCTGAGACAGAGGTGATCGAGAGCTGAGACAGAGACGGTCGAGAGCGGAGACAGAGACGGTCGAGAGCTGACCTAGAGACGGTCGAGAGCTGAGGTAGAGACGGTCGAGAGCGGAGACAGAGACGGTCGAGAGCGGAGACAGAGACGGTCGAGAGCTGAGACAGAGACGGTCGAGAGCGGAGACAGAGACGGTCGAGAGCTGAGACAGAGGTGATTGAGAGCTGAGACAGAGACGGTCGACAGCTGAGACAGAGACGGTCGACAGCTGAGACAGAGACGGTCGACAGCTGAGACAGAGACGGTCGAGTGCAGAGACAGAGACGGTCGAGTGCAGAGACAGAGACGGTCGAGAGCTGACCTAGAGACGGTCGAGAGCTGAGACAGAGACGGTCGACAGCTGAGACAGAGACGGTCGACAGCTGAGACAGAGACGGTCGACAGCTGAGACAGAGACGGTCGAGAGCTGAGACAGAGGCGGTCGACAGCTGAGACAGAGACGGTCGACAGCTGAGACAGAGACGGTCGACAGCTGAGACAGAGACGGTCGAGAGCTGAGACAGAGACGGTCGAGAGCTGAGACAGAGACGGTCGAGAGCCGAGGTCGAGACGGTCGAGAGCGGAGACAGAGACGGTCGAGAGCGGAGACAGAGACGGTCGAGAGCTGAGACAGAGACGGTCGAGAGCTGAGACAGAGACGGTCGAGAGCTGAGACAGAGACGGTCGACAGCTGAGACAGAGACGGTCGACAGCTGAGACAGAGACGGTCGAGAGCTGAGGTAGAGACGGTCGAGAGCTGAGACAGAGACGGTCGAGAGCTGAGGTAGAGTCGGTCGAGAGCGGAGACAGAGACGGTCGAGAGCTGAGACAGAGACGGTCGAGAGCTGAGACAGAGGTGATTGAGAGCTGAGACAGAGACGGTCGACAGCTGAGACAGAGACGGTCGAGAGCTGAGACAGAGACGGTCGAGAGCTGAGGTCGAGACGGTCGAGAGCTGAGGTCGAGACGGTCGAGAGCTGAGGTCGAGACGGTCGAGAGCTGAGGTAGAGACGGTCGAGAGCGGAGACAGAGACGGTCGAGAGCGGAGACAGAGACGGTCGAGAGCTGAGACACAGACGGTCGAGAGCTGAGACAGAGACGGTCGAGAGCTGAGGTAGAGACGGTCGAGAGCGGAGACAGAGACGGTCGAGAGCGGAGACACAGACGGTCGAGAGCTGAGACACAGACGGTCGAGAGCGGAGACACAGACGGTCGAGAGCTGAGACACAGACGGTCGAGAGCTGAGACACAGACGGTCGAGAGCGGAGACAGAGACGGTCGAGAGCTGAGACAGAGACGGTCGAGAGCTGAGGTCGAGACGGTCGAGAGCTGAGACAGAGACGGTCGAGAGCTGAGACAGAGACGGTCGAGAGCTGAGACAGAGACGGTCGAGAGCTGAGACAGAGACGGTCGAGAGCGGAGACAGAGACGGTCGAGAGCTGAGACAGAGACGGTCGAGAGCTGAGACAGAGACGGTCGACAGCTGAGACAGAGACGGTCGACAGCTGAGACAGAGACGGTCGAGAGCTGAGGTAGAGACGGTCGAGAGCTGAGGTAGAGACGGTCGAGAGCTGAGACAGAGACGGTCGAGAGCTGAGGTAGAGACGGTCGAGAGCGGAGACAGAGACGGTCGAGAGCTGAGACAGAGAC
Organism: Hemiscyllium ocellatum; assembly: GCF_020745735.1. NCBI lineage: Eukaryota > Metazoa > Chordata > Chondrichthyes > Orectolobiformes > Hemiscylliidae > Hemiscyllium > Hemiscyllium ocellatum. Next base: position 2,112,281 of record NW_026867476.1, read on the forward strand.
GGTCGAGAGCTGAGATAGAGGTGATTGAGAGCTGAGACAGAGACGGTCGACAGCTGAGACAGAGACGGTCGAGAGCTGAGGTAGAGACGGTCGAGAGCTGAGACAGAGACGGTCGAGAGCTGAGACAGAGACGGTCGAGAGCTGAGACAGAGACGGTCGAGAGCTGAGACACAGACGGTCGAGAGCTGAGACAGAGACGGTCGAGAGCTGAGGTAGAGACGGTCGAGAGCGGAGACAGAGACGGTCGAGAGCGGAGACAGAGACGGTTGAGAGCTGAGACAGAGACGGTCGAGAGCGGAGACAGAGACGGTCGAGAGCTGAGACAGAGACGGTCGAGAGCTGAGGTAGAGACGGTCGAGAGCGGAGACAGAGACGGTCGAGAGCTGAGACAGAGGCGATGGAGAGCTGAGACAGAGACGGTCGACAGCTGAGACAGAGACGGTCGACAGCTGAGGTAGAGACGGTCGAGTGCTGAGGTAGAGACGGTCGAGAGCTGAGGTCGAGACGGTCGAGAGCTGAGACAGAGACGGTCGAGAGCGGAGACAGAGACGGTCGAGAGCGGAGACAGAGACGGTCGAGAGCGGAGACAGAGACGGTCGAGAGCGGAGACAGAGACGGTCGAGAGCTGAGGTAGAGACGGTCGAGAGCTGAGACAGAGGTGATCGAGAGCTGAGACAGAGACGGTCGAGAGCTGAGACAGAGACGGTCGAGAGCGAAGACAGACGGTCGAGAGCTGAGACAGAGACGGTCGAGAGCTGAGACAGAGACGATCGAGTGCTGATGTAGAGACGGTCGACAGCTGACCTAGAGACGGTCGAGAGCTGAGACACAGACGGTCGACAGCTGAGACAGAGACGGTCGAGAGCTGAGGTAGAGACGGTCGAGAACGGAGACAGAGACGGTCGAGAGCGGAGACAGAGACGGTCGAGAGCTGAGACAGAGACGGTCGAGAGCTGAGACAGAGACGGTCGAGAGCGGAGACAGAGACGGTCGAGAGCGGAGACAGAGACGGTCGAGAGCTGAGACAGAGACGGTCGAGAGCTGAGACAGAGACGGTCGAGAGCTGAGACAGAGACGGCCGAGAGCGGAGACAGAGACGGTCGAGAGCTGAGACAGAGACGGTCGAGAGCGGAGACAGAGACGGTCGAGAGCTGAGACAGAGACGGTCGAGAGCTGAGACAGAGACGGTCGAGAGCTGAGACAGAGACGGTCGAGAGCTGAGACAGAGACGGTCGAGAGCTGAGGTAGAGACGGTCGAGAGCTGAGACAGAGGTGATCGAGAGCTGAGGGAGAGACGGTCGACAGCTGAGACAGAGACGGTCGAGAGCTGAGACAGAGACGGTCGAGAGCTGAGACAGAGGTGATCGAGAGCTGATGTAGAGACGGTCGAGAGCTGAGACAGAGACGGTCGACAGCTGAGACAGAGACGGTCGAGAGCTGAGACAGAGACGGTCGAGTGCAGAGACAGAGACGGTCGAGAGCTGACCTAGAGACGGTCGAGAGCAGAGACAGAGACGGTCGAGAGCTGAGACAGAGACGGTCGAGAGCTGAGACAGAGGTGATCGAGAGCTGAGACAGAGACGGTCGAGAGCTGAGACAGAGGTGATCGAGAGCTGAGACAGAGACGGTCGAGAGCGAAGACAGACGGTCGAGAGCTGAGACAGAGGCGATCGAGAGCTGAGACAGAGACGGTCGAGAGCTGAGACAGAGACGATCGAGAGCTGATGTAGAGACGGTCGAGAGCTGAGGTAGAGACGGTCGACAGCTGAGACAGAGACGGTCGAGAGCTGAGACAGAGACGGTCGAGAGCTGAGGTAGAGACGGTCGAGAGCGGAGACAGAGACGGTCGAGAGCTGAGACAGAGACGGTCGAGAGCTGAGACAGAGGCGATGGAGAGCTGAGACAGAGACGGTCGACAGCTGAGACAGAGACGGTCGACAGCTGAGGTAGAGACGGTCGAGTGCTGAGGTAGAGACGGTCGAGAGCTGAGACAGAGACGGTCGAGAGCTGAGGTCGAGACGGTCGAGAGCGGAGACAGAGACGGTCGAGAGCGGAGACAGAGACGGTCGAGAGCGGAGACAGAGACGGTCGAGAGCGGAGACAGAGACGGTCGAGAGCTGAGGTAGAGACGGTCGAGAGCTGAGACAGAGGTGATCGAGAGCTGAGACAGAGACGGTCGAGGGCTGAGACAGAGACGGTCGAGAGCGAAGACAGACGGTCGAGAGCTGAGACAGAGACGGTCGAGAGCTGAGACAGAGACGATCGAGTGCTGATGTAGAGACGGTCGAGAGCTGAGGTAGAGACGGTCGACAGCTGACCTAGAGACGGTCGAGAGCTGAGACACAGACGGTCGACAGCTGAGACAGAGACGGTCGAGAGCTGAGGTAGAGACGGTCGAGAACGGAGACAGAGACGGTCAAGAGCGGAGACAGAGACGGTCGAGAGCTGAGACAGAGACGGTCGAGAGCTGAGACAGAGACGGTCGAGAGCGGAGACAGAGACGGTCGAGAGCGGAGACAGAGACGGTCGAGAGCTGAGACAGAGACGGTCGAGAGCGGAGACAGAGACGGTCGAGAGCGGAGACAGAGACGGTCGAGAGCTGAGACAGAGACGGTCGAGAGCTGAGACAGAGACGGTCGAGAGCTGAGACAGAGACGGCCGAGAGCGGAGACAGAGACGGTCGAGAGCTGAGACAGAGACGGTCGAGAGCGGAGACAGAGACGGTCGAGAGCTGAGACAGAGACGGTCGAGAGCTGAGACAGAGACGGTCGAGAGCTGAGACAGAGACGGTCGAGAGCTGAGGTAGAGACGGTCGAGAGCTGAGACAGAGGTGATCGAGAGCTGAGGGAGAGACGGTCGACAGCTGAGACAGAGACGGTCGAGAGCTGAGACAGAGACGGTCGAGAGCTGAGACAGAGGTGATCGAGAGCTGATGTAGAGACGGTCGAGAGCTGAGACAGAGACGGTCGACAGCTGAGACAGAGACGGTCGAGAGCTGAGACAGAGACGGTCGAGTGCAGAGACAGAGACGGTCGAGAGCTGACCTAGAGACGGTCGAGAGCTGAGACAGAGACGGTCGAGAGCTGAGACAGAGGTGATCGAGAGCTGAGACAGAGACGGTCGAGAGCTGAGACAGAGGTGATCGAGAGCTGAGACAGAGACGGTCGAGAGCGAAGACAGACGGTCGAGAGCTGAGACAGAGGCGATCGAGAGCTGAGACAGAGACGGTCGAGAGCTGAGACAGAGACGATCGAGAGCTGATGTAGAGACGGTCGAGAGCTGAGGTAGAGACGGTCGACAGCTGAGACAGAGACGGTCGAGAGCTGAGACAGAGACGGTCGAGTGCAGAGACAGAGACGGTCGAGAGCTGACCTAGAGACGGTCGAGAGCTGAGACAGAGACGGTCGAGAGCTGAGACAGAGACGGTCGACAGCTGAGACAGAGACGGTCGACAGCTGAGACAGAGACGGTCGAGAGCTGAGACAGAGACGGTCGACAGCTGAGACAGAGACGGTCGACAGCTGAGACAGAGACGGTCGACAGCTGAGACAGAGACGGTCGACAGCTGAGACAGAGACGGTCGAGAGCGGAGACAGACGGTCGAGAGCTGAGGTAGAGACGGTCGAGAGCGGAGACAGAGGTGGTCGAGAGCTGAGACAGAGACGGTCGAGAGCTGACCTAGAGACGGTCGACAGCTGAGACAGAGACGGTCGAGAGCTGAGACAGAGACGGTCGAGAGCTGACCTAGAGACGGTCGACAGCTGAGACAGAGACGGTCGAGAGCTGAGACAGAGACGGTCGAGAGCTGAGACAGAGACGGTCGACAGCTGAGACAGAGACGGTCGAGAGCGGAGACAGAGACGGTCGAGAGCTGAGGGAGAGACGGTCGAGAGCTGAGGGAGAGACGGTCGAGAGCTGAGACAGAGACGGTCGAGAGCTGAGACAGAGACGGTCGAGAGCTGAGACAGAGACGGTCGAGAGCTGAGGTAGAGACGGTCGAGAGCGAAGACAGACGGTCGAGAGCGGAGACAGAGACGGTCGAGAGCGGAGACAGAGGTGGTCGAGAGCTGAGACAGAGGTGATCGAGAGCTGAGACAGAGACGGTCGAGAGCTGAGACAGAGACGGTCGAGAGCTGAGACAGAGACGGTCGAGAGCTGAGACAGAGACGGTCGACAGCTGAGACAGAGACGGTCGAGAGCTGAGGGAGAGACGGTCGAGAGCTGAGGGAGAGACGGTCGACAGCTGAGACAGAGACGGTCGAGAGCTGAGGTAGAGACGGTCGAGAGCTGAGGTAGAGACGGTCGAGAGCTGAGGTAGAGACGGTCGAGAGCTGAGGTAGAGACGATCGAGAGCTGAGGTAGAGACGGTCGAGAGCGGAGACAGAGACGGTCGACAGCTGAGGTAGAGACGGTCGAGAGCTGAGGTAGAGACGGTCGACAGCTGAGGTAGAGACGGTCGAGAGCTGAGGTAGAGACGGTCGAGAGCGGAGACAGAGGTGGTCGAGAGCTGAGGCAGAGACAGTCGACAGCTGAGACAGAGACGGTCGAGAGCTGAGACAGAGACGGTCGAGAGCTGAGGTAGAGACGGTCGACAGCTGAGACAGAGACGGTCGAGAGCTGAGACAGAGGCGGTCGAGAGCTGAGGTAGAGACGGTCGACAGCTGAGACAGAGACGGTCGAGAGCTGAGACAGAGACGGTCGAGAGCTGAGGTAGAGACGGTCGAGAGCGGAGACAGAGGCGGTCGAGAGCTGAGACAGAGACGGTCGAGAGCTGAGACAGAGACGGTCGAGAGCTGAGGTAGAGACGGTCGAGAGCGGAGACAGAGGTGGTCGAGAGCTGAGACAGAGGCGGTCGAGAGCTGAGGTAGAGACGGTCGAGAGCTGAGACAGAGACGGTCGAGAGCTGAGACAGAGACGGTCGAGAGCTGAGGTAGAGACGGTCGAGAGCGGAGACAGAGGTGGTCGAGAGCTGAGACAGAGGTGATCGAGAGCTGAGACAGAGACAGTCGACAGCTGAGACAGAGACGGTCGAGAGCTGAGACAGAGGCGGTCGAGAGCTGACTTAGAGACGGTCGAGAGCTGAGACACAGACGGTCGAGAGCTGAGACACAGACGGTCGAGAGCGGAGACAGAGACGGTCGAGAGCGGAGACAGGGACGGTCGAGAGCGGAGACAGAGACGGTCGAGAGCCCACTTTCTAGTTATGAGTTCATCAAAGTGGGCAATACCACCAGTGCTTCATCCGGAGGCTCACTGATGATGTGACCCAGTATGGTGATGAAACGTCTGAAAACGCACCTTCCAGCTCAACGAGCAAACCCGCATCTAGAACCTCAACCTGAGCTGCAAATCTTCTCTAAACCCGCTCTCAGGAGTATCTCTCAATCTCGTGCTACCCATCCTAGCCAGCATTCTGAGCGCATATAGAATTCCTCTCTGGCAGTGACTTGCAAGAAACGTTGCAAAGAGGTAGCGGCGGGCAGAGAGGGGAAATGAAGGGTGAAGAATGAATAGCAATGACAGAAGCTGCTGGAAAAGCTCAGCAGGTCTGGGGACATCTGGGACCCGCTGAGCTTTTCCAGCAACTTCTTGCAAATTTGCAGCATCCACAGTTCTTTTGCTTAAGAATGCATGCTTGGGAATGTTTATTGTTCAGAGCTATTATCGCAGAGATATCTGGGCTAGACAGGATAAAAACTCATGGCTTCCAGGCATAGAGGTTGGGACATTATCACTTGCCAGCAGCAACCCACTTGGCGCGTTGTCCTATCCCAGAACAGCATTGAGAGGATGGGCTGAACGACCACTTGCCGGAGCAGCCCCAGCCAATCGCGGCGCGAGGGGACAATGGAGGGGCGGGGCGGAGCGGAGGGCGCGCGGCGTGGCCGATTGGTGGCGGCCCACCGCGACCCAGCCGCCAATCGGAAGCCCTCGTTCGGCGGGGAGCGGACCCTAGCAACGCTCCTCCCATTGGCCGGGTCCGGCGCCTAGCCTAGTCTCGCGGACCCGTGCGCACGGCCAGCTAGCCAATCAGAGCTAGGAGCTCCAGCCCCGCCTCCGCCGCCATCTTTGTCGGGGGCAAACCCGGAGGCGCCGAGCGGGCAACGGAGAGGGGCACGGGAAGCGCAGACCCCCGGATGGTAATGGCGGCAGCGGAGTTAGCGGACGGCCCGGCGCTTTACCTGTGGGACGTCGGCCCGACGGTTTGAAACCGTTCCTTCGCGGAAATCATTTGAACGCCGTGAGCAAATAATCCACTTCGGTATGAAAGCCGATTTTTTTTTGTAAAATTGTTCCGGACGGAGGAGGAGGGAGGTGAGAATGAAGTGAATTGAGCGACGCTGCCTTCCTCTTTCCCAACCCCCCCGCGATTCTCTCGGTCAGCCCCACCCCCCTTCCAACCGTCACCCCCTGTCAATCACCCGGGGACCGGCCAATGGCGGCGCGTCTCGCGGGGGGAGGGGGCGGGGCATGTGTCCGCCCCCTCCCTCCACCCTGGTGGTGAAAGTGAGGAACTGCAGACGCTGGGAGATCAGAGCTGGACCATGCGCCGCAGGGCAGCATCCGAGGGAGCAGCAGCAGCAGGAGGAGGAGCGTCGACGTTTCGGGGCATGACGTCGACCCCCCGCTCCTCGGATGCTGCCCTGACCTGCTGCGCATCGTCCAGCGACACGTTTCTCCGCCCTCCAGCCCTCGTGGTCTGGTCCCGCCCCGCCGTCACCCACTGCGCAGGCGCTCTGCGTCGCGCGGGGAACCGCCCCCCCTCCCCACGACGTCAGCCCCGAGCCGGCCTCGTGCCCGAGGTCAGAACCAGCGAGAGGGGGCGGGGCCATGGGGAGGGAGGGGGGGTGGAGCTTGGAATGAGTGGGGTCAGGGGTCGGGCATCGGTGGGTGTTGGGTGTCGGGCATCGGTGGGTGTCGGGCATTGGTGGGTGTTGGGTGTCGGGCATCGGTGGGGGTCAGGTGTCGGGCATCGGTGGGTGTCGGGCATCGGTGGGGGTCAGGTGTCGGGCATCGGTGGGTGTCGGGCGTCGGGCATCGGTGGGTGTCGGGCATCGGTGGGGGTCAGGTGTCGGGCATCGGTGGGGGTCAGGTGTCGGGCATCGGTGGGGGTCAGGTGTCGGGCATCGGTAGGGGTCAGGTGTCAGGCATCGGTGGGTGTCGGGTGTCGGGCATCGGTGGGGGTCAGGTGTCGGGCATCGGTGGGGGTCAGGTGTCGGGCATCGGTGGGGGTCAGGTGTCAGGCATCGGTGGGTGTCGGGTGTCGGGCATCGGTGGGGGTTGGGTGTCGGGCATCGGTGGGGGTCAGGTGTCGGGCATCGGTGGGTGTCGGGCATCGGTGGGGGTCAGGTGTCGGGTGTCGGGCATCGGTGGGGGTCAGGTGTCGGGCATCGGTGGGTGTTGGGCATCGGTGGGTGTCAGGTGTCGGGCATCGGTGGGGGTCAGGTGTCGGGCATCGGTGGGTGTCGGGCGTCGGTGGGTGTCAGGTGTCGGGCATCGGTGGGTGTCAGGTGTCGGGCATCGGTGGATGTCAGGTGTTGGGTATCAGTCTGTGTCGGGCAGGTCGGTGTCGGGTGTCAGGTATCGGTCTGTGTCGGGTGGGTCGGTGTCCGGCATTGGGTGGACTGCAGTGGGTTTCTGACCATGTCTCCTATGTTCTCATCCAAATCAAATCATTATATCGGAAAGATGTTGTGAAACTTGAAAGGGTTCAGAAAAGATTTACAAGGATGTTGCCAGGTTTGGAGGGTTTGAGGGAGAGGCTGAACAGGCTGGGGCTGTTTTCCCTGGAGTGTCCCATCTCCCCCAGTTCCAACCCTCCAACTCGGCACCGCCCTTATGACCTATCCCACCTCCTTCCCACCTATCTGCTCCACCCACCAGTAGCCCCACCTCCATCGACCTATCGTAGTCTCAGCTACCTCCCTCCCCCCAGCCCCATTCCCTCCCATTTATCTCTCAGCACCCCCTTCAGTCTCTCAAGCCTCATTCCTGATGAAGGGCTTCTGCCCGAAACGTTGATTCTCCTGCTCCTCGGATGCTGCCTGACCTGTGCCTTTCCAGTGCCCCCTGCTATCGACCTCCAAGTAAACAACGTCAACCGCTCTGCCCTCATCAACTTTCCCTGGTTACTTCCTTGAAAATCCAATCTAGCTGGTGAGACACAATTTCCCTCACACAAAGAGATGGGGAGGACAGTGAAAGTCCTAGGATGATGATGTCAGCTTGTACGAGGGGGCATAGCTCCAAACTGAGGGGTGATAGATTTAAGACAGATGTCAGAGGCAGGTTCTTTATGCAGAGAGTGGTAAAGGTGTGGAATGCCCTGCCTGCTAATATAGTCAACTCAGCCACATTAGGGAGATTTAAACAATCCTTGGATAAGCACGTCCATCGAGGGTCGAAGGGCCTGTTCTGTGCTGTCTTGTTCTATGTTCGAAGCCATGCTGACTATCCCGAATCATTCCTCGCCTCTCCAACTGCATGTCAGTCCTCTCTTTCGGACTCCCTACCAATGATGTACCAACACCCAATGTCAGACTCCCAGGTCTACAAGGTTTCTCTGTACAGCATTTCCTAAACACAGGCACAACATTAGCCGCCCTCTGGCTCTTCATCCAGGGTTGACTTGGGGTAGAGAGGAATGGGTTGGAACGATTAGGGGGGAGATACTGGATTCTTTGGGGTGGGAATGGCCTGTTTTGTGGTTTGGCTGTGCTAAATTACCCATAGTTCCCCAGGGATAGAACATAGAACAATACAGCACAGAACAGGCCCTTCGGCCCACGATGTTGTGCCGAACATTTATCCTAGATAAAGCACCCATCCATGTACCTATCCAATTGCTGCTTAAAGGTCACCAATGATTCTGACTCTGCCACTCCCACAGGCAGTGCATTCCATGCTCCCACCACTCTCTGGGTAAAGAACCTACCCCTGACATCCCCCCCTATACCTTCCACCTTTCACCTTAAATTTATGTCCCCTTGTAACACTGTGTTGTACCCGGGGAAAAAGTCTCTGACTATCTACTCTACCTATTCCCCTGATCATCTTATAAACCTCTATCAAGTCACCCCTCATCCTTCGCCGTTCCAATGAGAAAAGGCCTAGCACTCTCAACCTATCCTCGTACGACCTATTCTCCATTCCAGGCAACATCCTGGTAAATCTCCTCTGCACCTTCTCCAAAGCTTCCAAATCTTTCCTTAAGTGAGGCGACCAGAACTGCACACAGTACTCCAAATGTGGCCTTACCAAGGTCAGGTACAGCTGCAACATCACCTCATGACTCTTGAATTCAATCCCTTTGCTAATGAACGCTAATACACCATAGGCCTTCTAACAAGCTCTATCCACCTGAGTGGCAACTTTCAAAGATCTATGTACATAGACCCCAAGATCCCTCTGTTCCTCCACCTGACTAAGAAGCCTACCGTTAACCCTGTATTCCGCATTCTTATTTGTTCTTCCAAAATGGACCTCACAATTGGCAGGGTTGAACTCCATCTGCCCAGCCCAGCTCTGCATCATATCTAAGTCCCTTTGCAGCTGACAACAGCCCTCCTCACGATCCACAACTCCACCAATCATCGTATCGTCTGCAAATTTACTGACCCACCCTTCGACTCCCTCTTCCAAGTCATAAGTCATTAATGTGCAGGTTAAGGTGGTTTGGCCGTGCTAAATTACCCATAGTGCCCCAGGGTTGTGCAGGTTCGGGTGGATTGGCCATGCTAAATTACCCATAGTGCCCAGAGATGTGCAGGTTAGGTGCGTTAGTCAGGAGTAAATGTAGAGTAACAGGGTAGGGGAATGGGTCTGGGTGGGATACTCTTCAGAGGGTCAGTCTGGACTTGTTGGACCGAAGGGCCTGTTTCCACACTGTAAGGAATCTATGATTGTTTGTGGTGACGTGGATCAGACTGAATGGGGCTCGCCTATATCAGAGCTGAGTGGGTTGGATGTGGAATGGGTATTGGTTCTGTTTGTGGATGGTCTGTCTGGGACAGAGAGGTGAAATAGTTTGCACTCATTGAAATTTAGTGACTTGATCAAAAACTAGTGGGCATTGGGGAAATGACCAGGGGAAATGTGGAGAGGTTGTTTTCCACCCCCTTGTGTGGGAGAGCCTAGGACCATGGTTGGGGTGAGGAGTGGTCATCTCAGAGTGAGGGGTTGCCATTGAGGCGGGGAGGAATTTCTTCTCTCTCCGAGGGGAGGGGAGAATGATTCTGTGGAATTCTTTCCCACGTGGGGCTGTCAGGGCTGGGGCATTGAGAATGTTTGAGGCTGACACAGAGAGAGACAGACAGAGAATTATTCTACGTTTACCCCTGACTAATGCAGATAACCTACACATCCCTGGGCACTATGGGTAATTTAGCACGGCCAATCCACCATATTCGGAACGAGAGGTGACCTTATTGGGGGCGGCACGGTGGATCACTGGTTAGCGCCGCTGCCTCACGGCGCCAGCGACCCGGGTTCAATCCCGCCCCCGGGCGAATATCTGTGTGAAGTTTGCACGCTTTAAAGCCCCCGTGTCTGCGTAGGTCTCCTCCGGGTGCCCTGGTTTCCTTCCACAGTCCAAAGATGTGCAGGTTAGAGTGGATTGGCCGTGCTAAATTACCCATAGTGCCCAGGGATGTGCAGGTTAGGGTGGATTGGCCGTGCTAAATTACCCATAGTGCCTAGGGATGTGCAGGTTATGGTGGATTGGCCGTGCTAAATTACCCATAGTGCCTAGGGATGTGCAGGTTATGGTGGATTGGCCATGCTAAATTACCCATAGTGCCCAGGGATGTACAGGTTAGGGTGGATTGGCCGTGCTAAATTACCCATAGTGCCCAGGGATGTGCAGGTTATCTGCATTAGTGAGGGGTAAATGTAGAATAATGGTAGGGGGGAATGGGTCTGGGTGGGATACTCTTCGGAGGGTCGGTGTGGACTTGTTGGGCCGAAGGGCCTGTTTCCGCACTGTGTGTGGGGCTTCTATGATTCTATTGAAACAGACAACGGCAGGTCTTGTCGTGGGAAATGTGAAGAGGCTGCTCCTCCCCCCCCCCCCCCCCCCCCCCCGCCTTGAGTGGGATAATCTAGGACCGGGGTGGAGGCGTCATATCAGAGTGGGGGGGGGGGTCGTCCGTTGAAGACAGAACCGGATTGGGGAGGACACATCCCATGAGCTGGCAGGATCCGGAGATTGGGATTCAGCCGCCTCTCCTTTCCTCCTACTTCTGCTTTCAACGTATGCAGGACGTAGAGGAAAAAGCTTTGCTTGTGAGAAGGGTAGGCCAGACCGTCGCACGCAAGGGTGCACAGGTCATGGGGGGGTGGGGAGTGAATGCATGGAATTCTCACAGGGAGTGGCAGAGGCTAGATCAATGCAAGTGTTCACAGAGGAGGTGGGTATTTTTCTTTGAGGGTCTAGCGCGGAGTGAAAGGGGGGGACCGGGGTCTAGTCGGTGTGCGCGGGGCTTGTGAGAAATCGCTTCCGCCCGTTCCCACTCGTGAGGAGGGAGCGGGCAGGCTTTGACGGGCCGAACAGCCTGCTCACGTTTCCCTCGTCCTGGCGGGGGTGGGGGTATATCGCTGCCGTCACCACCCCCAGCACCAGGGGCAGGACGGCGGAATTGGGTTTACCTGGGTTTGCACCCCCCGCCCCCACACACACACACCATGGGGAGGGGGGTAAGGTACCTCTCTCACACATTCTCTCTGTCATTCTCTTCACCCCCCCCTCCCCATCTCCCCTTTTTTTGTTTTTCTCAACCCCCTTTCTTTCTATACCTCTCTCTCCCTCTATCTTCTTCCTCTTTCTGTCTCCCTCGCTGTCTCTCGCTCTCGCGCTACCCCCCATTGCGCTCCCCCCCCGTTGCGTTCCCCTCTCTTCCCCCCCGCCTTCATCTTTCTTTCTCTTTCTCTCTCCCTCTGTCTCCCACTCTCTGTCCACCCCCCCATTCCCCCCCGTTGCCCCCTCCCCGTTCCCCCCTCCTGTTCCCCCATTCCCCCCTCTTCCCCACCTTCCCCTCCCCCTGTTCCCCCCTCTCCCCCACCTCTTCCCCCTTCCCCTCTTCTCCCCCCTTCCTCCCGCCCCCTTCCCCTCCTTTCCCCCCACTTTCTTCCCCCCACCTTCCCCCCCTCTCCCCCTTCCCCCCTTCCCCTCTCTTCCCCCCCACCCATTCACTTCACCCCCTTGTTCTTCCCCCACTTGTTCTCCACCTTGTTTTCCCCCCACTTGTCCACCCCCTCGTCCACCCCCCCTCTTATTCACCCCCCCGTTCACCCCCCGTTCACCCCTTCCTTGTTAACCCCCCCCTTGTTCACCCCCTCCCCCCCCCCACTTCCCTCTCCCTACCCCCTTCCGCCCCGACCGTGGAGCTGCCTGATGAGCTGTTGTTCTGTTTTCCCCCAGCTTCCTGACTTGGTGCCGTGACTGTGATCGGTGAGGGCCTGTGGACTCCAGGTCGAGGGATGGCGGAGCAGCCCCTGGCCAAGATGGTGGAGATTGCGGTGCGGGAATTCACTTCAGAAGCTGACCGTACGTGATGGTCCCTTTTCCGCCCGCTTTCCCCACTTCCACTCCTCTCCAAGCAGACCTGTTTCCCCATTCACGCCAACGTGTGATATCACACACGTCGAACCATTCGGCCCAGCTGCTTTAGGCTGGGCTTTCTCCACACCAGCTCCCTCTCCTCCCATTTCCTCTCCATTTCAAAATCCATCCACACTGAACCTATGCAGTGAGGCCCATCCAGACCCATCCCCTATCCCTAGAACCCTGCCTTTCCCACAGCTAACCCAAATAGCTTGTACGTCCTTAGGCACTATGGGTAATTTAGCATGGCCAATCCACCCTAACCTGCACATCCCTGGGCACTGTGGGTAATTTAGCACGGCCAAACCACCCTAACCTGCACATCCCTGGGCACTGTGGGTAATTTAGCACGGCCAAACCACCCTAACCTGCACATCCCTGGGCACTATGGGTAATTTAGCACGGCCAAACCACCCTAACCTGCACATCCCTGGGCACTGTGGGTAATTTAGCATGGCCAAACCACCCTAACCTGCACATCTCTGGGCACTATGGGTAATTTAGCATGGCCAATCCACCCTAACCTGCACATCCCTGGGCACTATGGGTAATTTAGCACGGCCAATCCACCCTAAACTGCACATCTCTGGGCATTATGGGTAATTTAGCATGGCCAATCCATCCTAACCTGCTCATCCCTGGGCACTATGGGTAATTTAGCACGGCCAATCCACCCTAAACTGCACATCTCTGGGCATTATGGGTAATTTAGCATGGCCAATCCACCCTAACCTGCACATCCCTGAGCACTATGGGTAATTTAGCACGGTCAATCCACCCTAACCTGTACATCCCTGGGCACTATGGGTAATTTAGCATGGCCAATCCACCATAACTTGTACATCTTTCGACTGAGAGGAAACTGGAGCAGACACAGGGTTAGAATGTGCAAATCTCCACACTGACAGGCTGGAATTAAACCTGGGTCCCGGGCGCCGTGTGGCATCAGTGCTAACCATGAAGGAATTCTGCCCTGCTTATCCGGTCTGGCCCTCCACACCCTACAGTCACGTAATTGACTCTTAACTACCCTCCGAAATGGCCAAACAAGTCACTCTGTTCACTGGGGAGGGTGGCCAACAGATGATGACCCAATTAGAAAGGTCCTCAGGCCTGACAAGCTGAGACTTGGCATCTGCTACTTTAACAAGGGGGCCCAGATCTTGCTGAAAAGGCTGCCATTCAGCCCATCAAGTCCATGGGCTTCCCATTCACTCCCAATGGACCCTAAACCCCCTTCCCATTCACTCCCATTGGACACAATCCCAATGGACCCCAAACCCACTTCCCATTCACTGAGTAATCCCTGACAGCCATGCCAATGTGTTGAGCATCTCCCGTGGATGTCTCGCTGTAAACCGTTCCAGTGAGCTGACCACCCTTCCTGCTGCGTCCGAGTGACGGTGTTCCTACTTTTGCCCAACAGCAGTGCAAAGCCCCCAAACCCTGGAGGATGAGGACTCCAATCCCATGGGAAAGCGTCGGAGGGTGGAAGTGGAACCTGGGGATATGGAAGAGGACAATATTCAGGTAGGAGATTGTGAATCCCCTGCGTGTGTGTGTGTGTGTGTGTGTGTGTGTGTGTGTGAGAGAGAGAGAGAGAGAGAGAGAGAGAGAGAGAGCGAGGGACAGTGTGTGTGCCCCCTTCCATGGGCCTGTGCTGTCACAGGCAGGTGGTGTAGGCAACTGGGGAAGGTCACATGTCGTGCACAGATCCACCACCCTTCAGGATCGAGTCCACCCTTGGAAGGAAGAGGGGAGGAATGAAAGACTCCCCTCACCTGCTCACCATCACGTCATCATTCCAAACCGCCAGCGCCACGACTCATGGTACCGAGGGGATCCATCGATGGTTCACCAGCCTGATTCCCAGGATGACAGGGCTGACTGATGGAGACAGACTGGGGTGACTGGGCTCGTACTCGCTGGAGTTTAGCACACTAAGGGGCTGGGGATCTTATGAGAAACGTGTTAAATCCAGATGGGACTGGATGGTGGCTCAGTGGTTTATGTCACTGCCTCACAGCGCCATGGACCTGTGTTCGATCCCAGCCTCTGGCAACTGTCTGTGTGGAGTTTGCATGTTCTCCCCCTGTGTCTGCGTGGGTTTCCTCCGGGTGCTACAGTTTCCTCCCACAGTCCGAAGAGGTGTAGGTTAGGGTGGATTGGCCATGCTAAATTACCCATACTGCCCAGGGATGTGCAGGTTAGGGTGGATTGGCCATGCTAAATTACCCATACTGCCCAGGGATGTGCAGGTTAGGGTGGATTGGCCATGCTAAATTACCCATAGTGCCCAGGGATGTGCAGGTTAGGGTGGATTGGCCGTGCTAAATTACCCATAGTGCCCAGGGATGTGCAGGTTAGGGTGGATTGGCCATGCTAAATTACCCGTACTGCCCAGGGATGTGCAGGTTAGGGTGAATTGGCAGTGCTAAATTGCCCTGTAGAGTTCAGGGATGTGTAGATTAGGTACATTAATCGGGGGTTAAATGTAGAGCAATAGTGGTAGGTGAATGGGTCTGGGTGGGTAACTCTTCGAAGAATTGGTGTGGACTGGTTGGACTAAAGGGCCTGTTTCCACACTGTAGGGATTCTATGGACAGGCTGGATGCGGGAAGAATGTTCCTGATGTCGGAGAGTGGGAAGTCCAGAACTAGGGGTTGTGGTTTTGGAATAAAGGGGTAAAATAAATTTGGGACAGAGCACTATGGGTAATTTAGCACGGCCAATCCACCCTAACCTGCACATCCCCGGGCACTATGGGTAATTTAGCACGGCCAATCCACCCTAACCTGCACATCCCTGGGCACTATGGGTAATTTAGCACAGTGAATCCATCCACACCTGCACATCTTTGGACTGTGGGTGCATCTAGAGGAAACCCAGGGGCGGGGAGAGACAGTTGGATTTGAACCCGTGAGGGTTCCCTGGCGCCATGAGGGAGCGGCGCTAACCACTGAGCCACTGTGCCTCCCAGGGAATTCCAGAAGTTCTTTAAAGTCGGGTGTCACCCTGAGGGATTGGAGAAGCGCAGAGGTCTCTGAGATGAAATGGTGGGCTGTGCTCTGACCCCGATAAGACTCCAGGAGCAGACATTGGCCATTCAGCATGTCGAGTTTGCTCCGCCCGTTCGGCGAGAAGCCGGTGGTCGCGATTGTCCTTGCTGCCTCTCCCCCCACCCCCACCACCATAACCCTCGATCCTCCAATTAGTCGCTGCCCCCTGTCTGAAGGGGGGGCTCTCGGGGGAGTGGGAGAAGGAGAGAGCTCGGGGCTCGCAGGGATATTACCCTTCCTCCCCCTCCCCACCGCTAACCGGTCTCCCGCTCCACTCTCCTGCAGACTCTCCTGTACGCTGCCAGCAAGACACTGTGCTTGCGGCTGGACGCCATTGAGGCCCACCTCAACTCCATGGAGGACAAGTGTAAGTGCCTGAGAGCCAAGGTGGACCTGCTGGCCGGGCAGAACTCCGGGCGGAGCGGCCCAGGAGAGAGGGCCCCCGGGGACAGACACAGGCCAGGCCTGGCAAGGTAGGGCAGGGGGCTCTGAGGGGAGTTGGAGGGAGGCCATGTTTTGGGGAGCGGGGGAGGGAGGCCGTGTTTTGGGGAGTGGAGGGTGGGTCATGGGAGGAACCATGGTTTTGTGGGGGTTGGGGGTGAAGTTGCTGAGGAATCGCAGAGGTTGGTTTACTGGCTTTCCCCCTCACTGCCCCATTCCGGGGGGATAATTCGGCACAGGTAGTATATGTTGGGCCTAGCCAGAGGTGCCCAGCTTCACCCTTCCTGACAGAAAGAAGTGAAGTCCTCTGGGGGTTGGGGAAACTACAGCGTGTGCTCAGTCATGGATAATATGTTGTTGCTTATAAACCATTTCCTGTTTTACCGAGTGTAGTAACTGTGTCTTTTTCTCTCTCTCTCTCTCTCTCTTTCTCTCCCTCTCTCTCTCCTCTTCCCTCCTTTCTCTCTTTCTCTCCCTCTCTCTCCCCTTCCCTCCTTTCTCTCTTTCTCTCCCTCTCTCTCCCCTTCCCTCCTTTCTCTCTTTCTCTCCCTCTCTCTCCCCTTCCCTCCTTTCTTTCTCTCTCCCCCTCTCTCTCCCCTTCCCCCCTTTCTCTCTCTCTCTCTCTCTTTTTCTCTCTGCCTCTCCTGCCGTCCTTTTTCTCTCTCATCTCTCTCTCTCTTTCTCTCCCTCTCTCTCCCCTTCCCTCCTTTCTCTCTTTCTCTCCCTCTCTCTCCCCTTCCCTCCTTTCTCTCTCTCTCTCTCCCCTTCCCTCCTTTCTCTCTTTTTCTCCCTCTCTCCCCTTCCCTCCTCTCTCTCTCTCTCTCTTTCTCTCTCTCTCTCTCTCTTTCTCTCTCTCTCTCTCTTTCTCTCCCTCTCTCTCCTCTTCCCTCCTTTCTCTCCCTCTCTCTCCCCTTCCCTCCTTTCTCTCCCTCTCTCTCCTCTTCCCTCCTTTCTCTCCCCCTCTCTCCCCTTCCCTCCTTTCTCTCTCTCTCTCTCTCTTTTTCTCTCTGCCTCTCCTGCCGTCCTTTTTCTCTCTCATCTCTCTCTTTCTCTCCCTCTCTCTCCCCTTCCCTCCTTTCTCTCTCTCTTCTCCCCCCCCCTCCCCACGCTTCACCACTGTTGGAATCCTGTTCTCCCTTCCCTCCCCGCCCTCACACTCTCGCACTCTTGCACACTTGCGCACACACACAGTTCCACAAGCCCACCGCCACCGCAGAGAGTGGTCCACGGGTCCGGGATCCTCACAGAGGAAGATCCCATTCCCCAGGAGATGGGGGTCCCGGTGCGTGCCAGCCGGGATCTGGACCTGGGCGTGGGCGGGTCTGGTGAAGGGCAGCCGGGGGCCCTGCAGGGTCTCGGACCCGGGGTCCACATCGTGGCCCTCTGTGCTGATGCCAGGAGTGAGGGTGAGGAGCGGACGGACGCCACCAACCTGCTGTACCAGCTCATGTACTGACCTGACATCTCAGTCCCCTCCCCCTTCGCCCACCACCCTCCTAGAGTAAATGCTGCAACCATTCCCCCCCCCCCCCCCCCCCCCCCTCCCCCCAGCTGCCCGTCTCACCGAGAATGTTCTGGAACAGCTAGCCAGCCTCCCCTGGGGGCCTGTCCGTGTTGCAGCCCTGTGACTGTCTGCAGGGAGCAGTCTGTATCAGCTCCATCTGCACTTCCCTGGCTCCGTGTCTGTCTCTCACTCTCCCTCTGGTGCTCTCTTTGTTGTGTGTGTGTGTGTGTGTGTGTGTGTGTGTCTGTCTGTCTGTCTCTGTGCAGAAATACCTGCACAGCTCTCCCCTCACACTCATTCCCTGGTGTTCTGTTGAGTGCACGTGTGCGCACACCCCTGCCTCTCAAACACTCTGCGTGTGGACAAAGTCAGAAGTCATGCGACATCCAGGTTATAGTCCAACAGGTTTATTTGAATTCACAAGCTTTCAGAGCGCTGCTCCTTCATCAGATTAGGCCTCCCTTTCAAAGTGTGTGTGTGCGTGTGTGTGTGTGTGTGTGTGCGCGCGTGTGTGTGTTGGAGAGAGAGATTTTGTGTGTGTGTCCCTCCCTCTCATGCACTGCCGTTTTGTCTGTATGTGTGTATTGTTACATCTCATTGGGTTAGTCCGCTGGGTATCAAGCCCCACTATTCCCAGCCTTGTCACAAAATCAGGAATTCAGTGTACTTCGGAATTTCTCAGCGCACCTTCCCTTTTTCGACCCAGACTGACTCGCAGGAAGCAGTTGTCTCCATCGAGCAAAACTGACCATTCGTTACGAAGATAAACTGGTTTTGAGGACTGAGAAACCATTATGGACCGCCGAATGTAGGACTCTGCTTGTCAAAACGACAACAAAGAAAAACCAACCGACGGACACTGATGCTCCTGCCCACGCAGTTTTACAGCAAAAGCATGGGCGTTGTGGACAGAGGGAGAGGACTCACTGAGAGGGTTTGCTGAGATGGTCCTGTTACGGGTCAGCGCGTGGTGCCTCGATCCTTCTCCTCCACTTGTTTGCGGGAGGCGCGGAGTGACCGGCCCACGTTCAGAAAAGTCTCTCCAGCCTCTCACCATAACGTCGCAGTGGATGGCGGGTGGGGGGAATTAAATAAACCGTCTGGCTTCGTCCTGGAGCTGCACCTTCCCGCTGAGCTCCTAGCCTTCCAGAGGTCCGACGGCGTACCAGCATGAGCATTCACGCCCCCTCCCTCCCCCTCACGGAGATCCCTGGGAGCCAATCATCTCATCGTTGACAGCCTTTTGTCATTGGTCTGCGGAACGGAGACTGGTGACCAATCAGCAACCTGTTGCCAGCCGGATCTATGTTCGGACATGGTCACCAGGCCCCAACCCGGCCCTTCGCCCCCCCCGAACTGACGGCTGAGAGTGGCGCCTGCCGCCAGGGTGGGCTTACTGGCTTTTCTCGGTAACTGCGGTAACCCTGCGCGATCCTCGGGTTATTTTTAAAACCGGTTTGTTTAAGACGTTTGTTTGCGGTCAGAAACACAGAATTAAAAAAAAGGTACGTACTTCACAGAACCCTGGAGCTCGATTGGCTTAGTCTGT
Source organism: Hemiscyllium ocellatum (assembly GCF_020745735.1). NCBI lineage: Eukaryota > Metazoa > Chordata > Chondrichthyes > Orectolobiformes > Hemiscylliidae > Hemiscyllium > Hemiscyllium ocellatum. Next base: position 2,131,435 of record NW_026867476.1, read on the forward strand.
CTCTCCATCTCAGGCTGGAGTTCTGTCCCTATCTCCCAGTCTCTGCCCCTCTCTCGGTTCTGTATCTCTCTCTATCTCATGCTGGAGTTTTTAGATTAGGTCCAACAAGTCCTCACTGACCCGCCGAAGCGCACCCACCCAGACCCATTCCCCTACATTTACCCCTGCACCTAACACTACGGGCAATTTAGCATGGCCAATTCACCGAACCTGCACATTTTTGGACTGTGGGAGGAAACCGGAGCACCCGGAGGAAACCCATGCAGACATGGGGAGAATGTGCAAACTCCACACAGAGAGTCGCCTGTGGCGGGAATTGAACCCGGGTCTCTGGCACTGTGAGGCGGCAGTGCTAACCGCTGTGCCACCGTGCCGCCCACACGCCCATAGTTCTGTCCCTATCTCCCAGTCTCTGCCCCTCTCTGTCCCCCCTCTCTCTCCATCTCACGCTGGAGTTCTGTCTCTATCTCCCAGTCTCTGCCCCTCTCTCGGTTCTATATCTGTGTCTCTCCCTCTCTCGGTCTGGCATGTCTTGTCTCTGGGTGTGTCACTCTCTCTCTCTCTCTCACTCTCACACACACACACACACACACACACACACACACTTGTCTTGAATTGTGTGTGTGTCTCTCTCTGTCTCCATTCTCTCTATAGTGATCTCATGTCTCTGTCTCTCACCTTGTATCTCTTGAGCATTCTCCTCTCTCTGTCTCTCACTCACAGGTACAATGCAGAGCTCCCTTCAACACGTCCCAGGGTCTGCACTGAGCTCTCTCTCTCGCATGCGCTCTCTCGATCTTGCAGAGACGGGTATAATACACAGCTCCCCATATACTCAAGGTTTCCCCTGGAGCGTGGAGGCTGAGGGATGACCTTATAGAGGTTTATAAAATCATGAAGGGCATGGATAAGGTAAATAGGCAAGGTCTTTTCCCTGGGGCGGGGGAGTCCAGAACTAGAGGGACATAGGTTTAGGGTGAGAGGGGAAAGATATAAAAGGGTAACACAGAGGGTGGTACGTGTGTGGTATGAGCTGCCAGAGGAAGTGGTGGAGGCTGGTACAATGACAGCATTTAAAAGGTGGATGGGGATGTGGATAGGAAGGGTTTGGAGGGATATGGGCCAAGTGTTGGCAGGTGGTACTAGATTGGGTTGGGATATCTGGACGGATTGGGCTGAAGGGTCTGTTTCCGTGCTGTACGTCTCTGAATCTAACCCAAAATGGGACGGAGTGTTTGGAAAGGGTTAGCAATCAAACTTCAACCACGCTGGATAAACGACTAACAATGAGAAGAGGGACGGTTAACACAAGGACAGAGGGGGCTGTATCTGAATGCACGTGGTATCAGGAATAAGGCAAATGTGGCTCATATCAAAGCTGGCAGGTATGATGTGGTGGGCATCATGGAGACGTAGCTGCAAGGGGATCAGGATTGGGAGCTAAATGTCCAAGGATATACATCCTATCGAAAAGACAAGGCAGGCTGGGCAGATGGGGAGGGGTTGCCTTTGTAGTAAGAAATGAAATTTAATCAATAGTAAGAAAGTAAGGCCAGATGAGGTAGGAGCTGTGTGGGTAGAGTTGAGGATGCACAAAGGCCAAAAAAAACCCCATAGTGGGAGTTATGTACAGGCCTCCAAGCTGTAGCCAGGATGTGGGTGACACGGTGGCTCAGTGGTTAGCGCCGCTGCCTCATGGCACCCGGGTTCGATTCCAGCCTCGGGTGACTGACTGTGTGGAGTTTGCACACTCTCTCTGTGTCTGCATGAGTTTCCTCGGGTGCTCCGGTTTCCTCCCACAGTCCAAAGATGCGCAGGTTAGGTGAAATGGCCATGCTAAATTACCCGTAGTGTAAGGTGCATTAGTCAGGGGTAAATGTAGGGAAATGAGTCTGGGTGGGTTACTTTTCGGAAGGTCGGCGTGGACTTGTTGGGCCGAAGGGCCTGTTTCCAGATTGTAGGGAGAATCCGGTCAGTAGTGGTTCGCTAGAAAAGGGATTTGTGCCTTTGAGATGATTTTTTGGAGCAGCTTGTGGTGGAGCCCACCAGGGAACAGGCAATCCTGGATTTAGTGTCGTGAAATGAGGCAGACTTGATAAGGGAGCTTAAGGTGAGGGAACCATTAGGCGGCAGTGACTGTAATACGATTGCATTTACTCTGCAATTTCAGCGTGAGAAGGTGGAATTGGATGTAACAGTGCTGCAGTTGGATAAAGGCAACATCAGAGGCCTGAGGGAGGAGCTGGGGCGAATTAACTGGGAGAGGGGCCTAGCAGGAAAGGCATTGGAACAGCAATGGCTGGGGTTTCTGGGAGTAATTCAGGACACACGGCAGAGATTCATCCCAAGGGGGGAAAAAACAGCGAGGTACAGGGAGGATGAGGCTACCATGGCTGACAAGGGAAGTCAGGGATAGTGTAAAAACACAAAAAAAGAGAGCAGATCATGTGACGAAAGGCACACTGGGAAACCAGAGGATTGGAAAACCTACAAAGACCATCGATGACAAAAGAAATAAGAAGGGAGATTAAAAATGAGGGTAAGCTAGCAAGCCGTATAAAAGAAGATTAGCAAGAGTTTGTTCAGATATATAAAGGGAAATAGAGAGGGGCAAAAGTGGACATTGGGCCACTGGAGAAACAGTAATGGGGAACAAAGAAATGGCTGAGGAACTGAACGAGTCCTTCATGGTGGAAGACTCGAGGAGTATCCCAAAAAATTTAAGGGTGTTTGGAGGGGGTGGGGTGCAGAGGTGAGTATCCATCACCAAGGAGAAGGTGCTTGAGAAACTGAACGGCCTGAAGGTGGATACATTACTCGGACCGGATGGGCTCCACCCCCGAGTTCTGAAGGAGATAGTGGAGGCGTTAGTGACGATCTTTCAGGTATCACTGGAATCAGGGAGGGTCCAAGAGGAATGGGATATCATTAAGGTAACCCCCCCACCCCCCCCCCAAGTTTAAGAGGAGAGTAAGGCAAAAGAGGGGAATTACAGGCCAATTAGCCTGACCTTTGTAAGATTTTGGAGTCCATTGTGAAGGAGGTGATTCCTAAATACTTGGAAGTGGGGCAAAGTTAGCATGGTGCCATCCAGGGGAGGTGATGCCTGACAAATCTGCTGGAATTCTTTAAGGAAGTAACGAGCAGGTTAGACCCAGGAGAGCCAGTAGATGTTATCTACCTGGACATCAAGAAGGCCTTTGACAAGGTGCCACACAGGAGGCTACTGAGTGAGATAAGGGCCCATGGAGTTAGGGGCAAGGTGTTGGCATCGAGAGACACCTGGCTGTCTGGCAGAAAGCAGAGATTGGGGGATTAAAGGGTCCTGCTCAGGATGGCAGCCGGTGACAAATGGTGTTCCACAAGGCTCCGAGCTAGAACAACTTTCCACGTTATACATTTACAATCTCGATGAAGGAACTGAGGGCATTCTGGCTACGTCTGCAGATGACACAAAGATAAGTAGAGCGACAGGTAGCAGCGAGGAGGCTGCAGAAGGAGTTGGACAGGTTAGAAGATTGGGCAAAGAAATGGCTGAGTGAGTACAGTGTGAGCAAGTGTGAGGTTATGCACACTGGAAGGAAGACTAGAGGCAAGGAATCGAAAGTGCAAAGGGACTTGGGAGTCCTCGTCCAGAATTCTCTCAGGGTAAGCTTGCAGGTTGAGCCAGTAGTTAGGAAGGCAATTATATCAAGAGGAGTAGATTATAAAAGCAGGGACGTACTTCTGAGGTGAGGCTCACGAGAATGGTCCAAGGACTGAAAACCTTTCACAGATGAGGACTCTGGGTCTATACTCGGTGGAGCTGAGAAGGATGGGGGCGGGGGGAGGGGGGGGGGGGAATCTCATTGAAACCTACAGAATACTGAATGGCATGGACATAGAGTGGACATTGGAAAGGTGTTTCCATGGGTAGGAGAGACTAGGACCAGAGGGCACAGCCTCAGAGTAAAGGGAAGACCCTTAGAACGGGAGATAAGAAGAAACTTCTTCAGCTAGAGAGTGGGGAATCTGTGGAACTCATTGCTACAGAAGGCTGTGGAGGCCAGGTCACTGAGACATTTATGACAGAGATAGGTAGGGTGGCACAGTGGTTGGCACTGCTGCCTCACAGCGCCAGAGACCCGGGTTCAATTCCTGCCTCAGGCGACTGACCGTGTGGAGTTTGCACGTTCTCCCCGTGTCTGCGTGGGTTTCCTCCGGGTGCTCCGGTTTTCTCCCACAGTCCAAAAATGTGCAGGTTAGGTGAACTGGCCATGCTAAATTGCCCGTAGTGTTAGGTAAGGGGTAAATGTAGGGGTATGGGTGGGTTGCGCTTCAGCGGGTCGGTGTGGACTTGTTGGGCCGAAGGGCCTGTTTCCACACTGTAAGTAATCTAATCCAATAATCTTATTAATTATCTAGGGTTATGGGAGAATGGGGTTGAGAAACCTATCAGCCATGACTGAAGGCAGAGCAGACTAGACAGGCCAAAAGTACATAAACTGGGCCAATGTCTGATGGTTTTATGGACAACGGATTCATGGTCTTCATTAGACTCTTAATTCCAGATTTTTGTTGAATTCAAATTCCACCCGTGGGTGGGATGTGAACCCAGGTCCCCAGAACATTACCCTGGGCCTCTGGATTAACAGTCCAGCGATAATGGGGTGGCTTGTGGCTTTTACTGCTGCCGCACTGTGCCCTCGACTTGAAATCCCCCAACCAAGGGAAAAGGCCCTTATCATTCACCTTCTCTGTACTCCTCATGATCTTTTAAACCTCCACAAGGTCACCCCCCAACCTCCTCCACTCCAGGGGAAGACATCCCAGCCTATTCAACTTCCCCTTTATAACCCAAAGCCTCCATTCCCAGCAACATCCTGGTAAATTGTGTCCGAACCCTCTCCAGCTTTAATAATATCCTTCCTATAACTAGGTGATTATAATTGGACACAGTATTCCAGAAGAAGCCTCACCAATGTTCTGTACAATCTCAACATGATGTTCCAACTCCTACGCTCAAAGGACTGAGCAATGAAGTCCTTCAGTCGTCCAAATCACCTCGATTGGACAACATGCCTTGATGTCCTGCATTAGAGTGAATACAAGCTTGTGCACTCATTTCCTGATCATAGTCATAGAGTTGTACAGTGTGAAAACAGACCCTTCAGTCCAACCTGTCCATGCTGACCAGATATCCCACCCCAATTTAGTCCCACCTGCCAGCATCTGGCCCATATCCCTCCAAACACTCCCTATTCATGTCCCATCCACCTTTTAAATGTTGCAATTGTACCAGCCTCCACCACATCCTCTGGCAGCTCATTCCATACACGTACGACCCTCTGCGTGGAAAGAGTTGCCCCTTTAGGACCCTTTTATATCTTTCCCCTCTCACCCTAAACCTATGCCCTCTAATTCTGGACTCTGCCACCCCAGGGAAAAGACCTTGTGTATTTAACCTATCCATGCCCCTCATTATTTTGTAAACCTCTATTCAGTCACCCCTCAGCCTCCGACGCTCCAGGGAAAACAGCCCCAGCCTGTTCAGCCTCTCCCTGTAGCTCAAACCCTCCAACCCTGGCAACATCCTTGTAAATCTTTTGTGAATCATTTAACCCTTTCGCACCCTTGTTAAAATGTAACGTCCGCAGAGACCTTTTGATGACTTCTAATAAAGGAAGCACTCTGGGTATTTCCACAAGTGGAATAAACCCATTTTACCACAATCCTTCAAAATCTAAGTCCTCCAATTAACGTTAAACAAGGTGCATGTTGAAGGGCTTATGTCTGAGATGTCGATTCTCCTGCCTGACCTGCTGTGCTTTTCCAGCACCACACTCTCGACTCTAATCTCCAGCGTCTGCAGTCCCCACTTTGTCATTTATATAAATGATTTGTATGTGAGCATAAGAGGTACAGTTAGTAAGTTTGCAGATGATTCCAAAATTGGAGGGTGTAGTGGACAGTGAAGAGGGTTACCTTGGATTACAACAGGATCTGGACCAGATGGGCCAATGGGCTGAGAAGTGGCAGATAGAGTTTAATTCTGATAAATGCGACATGCTGCATTTTGGGAAAGCAAATTTTAGCAAGACTTATACACTTAATGGTCAGGTCCTGGGGAGTGTTGCTGAACAAAGAGACCTTGGAGTGCAGGTTCATAGCTCCTTGAAAGTGGAGCCACAGGTAGATAGGATAGTGAAGGAGGCATTTGGTATGCTTTCTTTTATTGGCCCGAGTATTGAGTACAGGAGTTGGGAGGTCATGTTGCGGCTGTACAGGACATTGGTTAGGCCAATGTTGGAATATTGCGTGCAATTCTGGTCTCCTTCCTATTAGAAAGATGTTTTGAAACTTGAAAGAGTTAGGAAAAGATTTACGAGGATGTTGCCAGGGTTGGAAGGTTTGAGCTACAGGAGAGGCTGAATAGGCTGGGGCTGTTTTCCTTGGAGCGTCGGAGGATGAGGGGTGACCTTATAGAGGATTAGTAAACTTTGAGGGGATGGACAAGGTCTTATCCCTGAGGTTGCGAAGTCCAGAACTAGAGGGCATAAGTTTAGGGTGAGAGGGGAAAGATATAAAAGGGACCCAAGGGGCAACTTTTTCACGCAGAGGGAGGTACATGTATGGAATGAGCTGCCAGAGGAAGTGGTGGAGGCTGGTATAATCTCAGCATTTAAAAGGCATTTGGATGGGTATATGAATAGGAAGGGTTTGGAGTGATATGGGCTGGGTGCTGGCAGGTGGGACTAGATGGGGTTGAGATATCAGGTCGGCGTGGACGGGTTGGACTGAAGTGTATGTAAGTGCTGTACATCTCTATGTCTCTGCATTTATGATGGCCTGATTACTGTGGCTGAGCACGATGAGTTCTGGCAAGGCTACAGGAAGAGGAAATGATGCCGTCGCAGTAATATTGCTGGGCTGGCAATCCCGGCTAAAGCTCAGGGAACATTGGTACAAATCACACCATGGTATCCTGTGAAATTCAAGTGTTTAAATTAGTCTCCTTATTTGAAGACAGACGTCAGACTAAATAGGCTTGCATCTGCTCAAGCTAGAAAGGCATTTATCTCTCCACCCTTCAGGCTCTCTGCCTGTGTTCCTGATGAAGGGCTTTTGCCTGAAACATCGATTTTCCTGCTCCTTGGATGCTGCCTGAACTGCTGTGCTTTTCCAGCACCACTCTAATCTAGAATCTAATCTGGATGGCACCATGCTGACTTTGCCCCACTTTACCATGCACTTCCAAGTATTCAGGAATCTCATCCTTCACAATGGACTCCAAAATCTTACAAACCGATTAGCCTGAGCTTTGTAATTCCCACCTTTTGCCTTACTCTCTTCTTCAACTGGGCGGGTTACGTGAGCAATTTTCCAGTCCTCTGGGACCCTCCCTGACTCCAGTGATACCTGAAAGATTGATTAGATTCCCTGCAGTGTGGAAAGAGGCCCTTCGGCCCAACACATCCACACTGACCGTCCGAAGAGTAACCCACCCAGATCCATTTCCCTCTTACAGGAAGGATATTATTAAGCTGGAGAGGGTTCGGAAGAAACTTACCAGGATGTCGATGGGCTGAATGTCCTCGTTCTACACTGCAGGGATTCCATGGTACTTCTACGAGGTGACGACTGAAATATTTACGATCCCTTGGCCTCTCAATGATGAAGCTGGAGAGGGTTCGGAATCGATTTACCAGGATATTGCAAGGAATGGAGAGTGTGTGTTATAAGGATAGGCCAGGATTTTGTTCACTGCAGAGCAGGAGGTTGAGGGATGATGTTATACGTGTGTATAAAATCATGAGGGATATCAATAAGGTGAATGGCAAGGGTCTTTGCCTGAGGGTGGGGATTTCAAGACGAGGGAGCATAATTTTAAGGTGAGAGGAAAAAGATTTTTACAAAAAGACACGAGCGGCAATTCGTTTACGCTGAGAGTGGTTCATGTGTGGAATGAACTTCCAGAGGAAGTTGTGAATATGGATACAGTTACAATGTTTAAAAAACATTTGGATAAGTACAAACTTGAAAGGGTTCAAAAAAGACTTACAAGGATGTTGCCAGGGTTGGAGGGTTTGAGCTACAGGGAGAGGCTGAACAGGCTGGGGCTGTTTTCCCTGGAGCGTCGGAGGCTGAGGGGTGACCTTATAAAATCATGAGGGGCATGGGTAGGGTAAATAGACGACGTCTTTTCCCTGGGGTGGGGGAGTCCAGAACTAGAGGGTTTAGGAGAAAGATATACAAGGGAGCTAAGGGGCGATGTTTTCACACAGAGGGTGGTACGTGTATGGAATGGGCTGCCAGAGGAAGTGGTGGAGGCTGGTACAATGGCAGCATTTAAAAGGCATTTGGATGGGTATATGAATAGGAAGGGTTTGGAGGGATATGGGCTGAATGCTGGCAGGTGGGACTAGATTGGGTTGGGATATCTGGTCGGGTTGGACCGAAGGATCTGTTTTTGTGCTGTACTTCTCTAGTACATGAATAAGAAATGTTTGGAGGGTAATGGGCAAGCGCAGGCAGGTGAGACTAGTTTCGTTTGGGATTATGGTCGGTGTGGACTGGTTGGGCCGAAGGGTCTGTTTCCATGCTGTGTGACTCTATAAGAGGGTTGGCATGTGGTGTTGCCGTTTAAAAATAAGGGGGTGTCCGTTTAAGATTTTTTTTCTGACTAAGCATCATGAGTCTTTGGAAATCACTTCCTCGAAGAAGGAAGAAGAGTGATTGAAAATTTTCAAGGCTCGAGTGGACAGATCTTTGATAAGTAAAGGGGATGAAAGATTCCTAGTGGGCAGGCAGGAATATGGAATAATCAGACAGCTGTAATCTTATGAAATGGTGGATCAGGTTGGAATGGTATGACGCTGCTTCCAATTTGTACGTTCGTGTGACGGTCCTGCCCATCTCGATAAAGGAAGGGAAGGGTGAGAGGATGGTGTGGTTTCTCCCAGAGTTCCTATCTGTGAATCCTAATCTCACCTTTGCTAACCACATCCTCCGGTCCCTCCTCCAAAGTCCCCAAATTGAAACCTTTCCTGCAACTCTTGATTTCCCACCTCCATCTGCTTTTTGTGCGGTGATTGTAACTCTCAGAAGATCTCAACGAGTCACTGTGGGTCCAAGTCCATGAGAACAAGGGTGCTTGGTTGCAGAGGACCTCCTGGTCACCAGGCACATAAATTATGTGGAATCAGCACCTTATCCACCACCTTAAACATTCACACCTTCCACCACTGATGCACAGGGATGTTAAGTGTTTGTTGTCTCTTTCTGTGGCTCAGTGTCAAATTCTAATTATCCAACCACCAGTGGTCCAGGGATTTTGTGTTGCAACCGAGGTGTTGTCCCAATAAAAATATACATTTAAAAATCCGTGCTTTTAAGCTTTAGCATGCTGTGGGTCACAGTGGGAAGCAGATGATGTTGGTCAAACTCCATTGGGCTTGAAGGGAGCTGGCAAGTTTTAAATGGGCTGGATGGCCTCCTCCTGTGCAGCAATCAAGGCATTCCCCATCCATCAGCTTTCAACCAACTGTGGACAGGTTATTGGGTTTGCAGTGGCTTGGGGCGGTTGGAGGGGGGCCAAAAATTCTCCATGGTGTGTAGGCTTCAGCAGCAAGAATGGGGAAGAGATGCTCTCCTTTACCAACATGGCGGAGTGGAGGAGGGTGTGGGAAAGAGAGACGCGGCACCTTTTCGAAGATGGCTGACGGAGAGCGACCGTATCGTTCACGTCAATCCCAAGGTCCAGGTGTGAGAGAGAGTGGAGACAGGGCTGTCCTTTACAAAGATGGCGGCAACAGCGGCGCGAGGGACGCCTGCAGCGAGACGGTCGACGCGGAGGTGGGACTTCGGGTCACAGGAGAACGGAGTGGAACGTCATGGTTTTTAGGATCGACGTCAGGTGGATGACGTCATCCGCAGGAATGGGTGACGTCGGTTTAGGCGGGAAAGGTGAATGGGTTGGGCGCCATTTTGAGGGTGAGGGAGGTGGAGGGGAGTGAGGGAGAGTGAGGTGGAGGGAATGAGGGAGAGGGGAGTGAGGGGGAGGGGAGTGAGGGAGAGGGGAGTGAGGGGGAGGGAGGATGAGGGAGAGGGGAATGAGGGGAGGGGAGTGAGGGTGAGGGGAGAGTGAGGTAGAGGGGAGTGAGGGGGAGGGGAGTGAGGGAGAGGGGAGTGAGGGGGAGAGGAGTGAGGGAGAGGGGGTGAGGGAGAGGGGAATGAGGGAGAGGGGAGTGAGGGGGGGAGGGGAGTGAGGGGGAGGGGAATGAGGGGGAGGGGAGTGAGGGGGAGGGGAGTGAGGGAGAGGGGAGTGAGGGAGGGGGAGTGAGGGGGAGGGGAATGAGGGAGAGGGGAGTGAGGGGGAGGGGGTGAGGGGGAGAGGAGTGAGGGGGAGGGGAATGAGGGAGAGGGGAGTGAGGGGGAGGGGAGTGAGGGAGAGGGGAGTGAGGGGGAGGGGATTGAGGGTGAGGGGGAGAGAGAGGTAGAGGGAGTGAGGGTGAGAGGGGAGTGAGGGGGAGGGGAGTGAGGGAGAGGGGAGTGAGGGGGAGAGGAGTGAGGGAGGAATGAGGGAGAGGGGAGTGAGGGGGAGGGGAGTGAGAGGGGAGGGGAGTGAGGGAGAGGGGAGTGAGGGGGAGGGGAGTGAGGGGAGGGGAATGAGGGAGAGGGGAATGAGGGAGAGGGGAGTGAAGGAGAGGGGAGTGAGGGGGAGGGGATTGAGGGTGAGGGGAGAGTGAGGTAGAGGGGAGTGAGGGGGAGGGGAGTGAGGGAGAGGGGAGTGAGGGGGAGAGGAGTGAGGGAGGAATGAGGGGAGGGGAGTGAGGGAGAGGGGGAGTGAGGGGGAGGGGAGTGAGGGAGAGGGGAGTGAGGGGAGGGAGGATGAGGGAGAGGGGAATGAGGGAGAGGGGAGTGAGGGAGAGGGGAGTGAGGGTGAGGGGAGAGTGAGGTAGAGGGGAGTGAGGGGGAGGGGAGTGAGGGAGAGGGGAGTGAGGGGGAGGGGAATGAGGGGGAGGGGTGTGAGGGGGAAGGGAGTGAGGGGGAGGGGGAGTGAGGGGGAATGAGGGAGAGGGGAGTGAGGGAGAGGGGAGTGAGGGGGAGAGGAGTGAGGGGGAGGGGAGTGAGGGGAGGGGAGTGAGGGGGAAGGGAGTGAGGGGGAATGAGGGAGAGGGGAGTGAGGGAGGAAAGAGGGAGAGGGGAGAGAGAGAGGGAAGTGAGGGAGAGGGGAGTGAGGGAGAGGGGAATGAAGGAGAGGGGAGTGAGGGAGAGGGGAGTGAGGGAGGAATGAGGGAGAGGGGAGTGAGGGGGCGGGAGTGAGGGAGAGGGAATGAGGGAGAGGGGAGGGGAGGGAGGGTGAGGGGAGAGTGAGGTGGAGAGGAGTGAGGGAGAGGGAGTGAGGGAGAGGGGAGTGAGTGGGAGGGGAGTGAGGAGAGGGAATGAGGGAGAGGGGAGCGAGGGAGAGGGGAGTGAGGGAGGAATGAGGGAGAGGGAGTGAGGGAGGAATGAGGGAGAGGGGGAGTGAGGGGGAGGGGAGTGAGGGAGAGGGGAGTGAGGGGGAGGGAAGTGAGGGAGAGTGGGTGAGGGGGAGGGAAGTGAGGGAGAGGGGCATGAGGGAGAGGGGATTGAGGGGGAGGGAAGTGAGGGGGGAGTGAGGTGGAGGGGAGTGAGGGAGAGGGGAGAGTGAGGTGGAGGGGAGTGAGGGAGAGGGGGGAGAGTGAGGGAGAGGGGAGTGAGGGGGAGGGAAGTGAGTGAGGGGGGAGTGAGGGAGAGGGGAATGACGGAGAGGGGAGGGAGAGTGAGGGGGAGGGAAGTGAGGGAGAGGGGAGTGAGGGGGAGGGAAGTGAGGGAGAGGGGAGTGAGGGAGCGTGAGGGGAGAGTGAGGTGGAGGGGAGTGAGGGAGAGGGGAGTGAGGGGGGAATGAGGGAGAGGGGAGTGAGGGAGAGGGGGTGAGGGGAGAGTGATGTGGAGGGGAGTGAGGGAGAGGGGAGCGAGGGGGAGGGGAATGAGGGGGTGTGAGCGAGAGGGGAGTGTGGGTGAATGAGGGAGAGGGGAGTGAGGGAGAGGGGAGTGAGGGTGAATGTGTGTCTGGGAAAGGGAAGCTGGAAGATGGGGAACTGACTGGGAAGCTGAGGGAGGGATGGAAAGGAGGAATCCAAACTGGGGGAGTGAAGTAGGTGGGAGCGAGAGTGAAGGGGATGTGAGGGAATGTAGGAGGATAAAGCCCATGGATGTGGGAGCAGGAGATGGCCATTCTGCCCCAACATTCATTGAGATTGTGGCTCATCTCATAATCCTGCCTTTCCCCGTAACCCTCGATTCCCCTCCTGATTAAAAATCTCTCTCTCCGCCAGAAATATCCTTCATGCCTCAGCCCCGACAGCGGCCATGTATTCTTCAGATTCGTCTCCCCCACCCCTTTGGAGTGAGAAGAAATTCCTCCCCGTCTCTGTCTTCAATGAAAATGACGCTCCCCTCTGGTCCTAGACTCTCCCACACAAGGTGGGACACAACCTCTCCCTGTCAAGCCCCCACCCATGAATCTTGTCTGTTTCAATAAGGTCACCTCTCATTTGTCTAAACTCTCATTGGGTAAAAGCTGGATTGATTCAACCTCTCCTGATAAGACATTCCCTCCGTCCCCGGGATCGGGCGTGTGAATCTTCTCTGGACTGCCTCCAATGTCTGGGTACCTTTCCTGCGATAAGGGGCCCCACAGTATTCTAGCTGTAGTCAGACAGCGCCCTGTATAGTTTTAGCAAATCCTCCCTCGTTTTATACTCCATTTCCTTTGGTATTAGGGCCAACATTGCATTTGCCCTCCCTATTAAGCTGCCGAACTTGAAAGATATTTGCTTTCTGCTGTCTTTCTACATTTACATAATATTCAGCTCCTCTATATTCTTCGTTATATTTTCCCGTATTATATTCGACCCACCACTTGTTTGCCCATTTGCTTTGCCCGTCCATGTCCCGCTGAAATCCCTGTGTCATTTTCTCTCAAACGTGGCTATCGGGCGTTCCCTTCCCTCATCCAAGTGGTTGATATATGTTGTAAATAATTGTGGCCCCACCACTGACCCCTGCGGCACTCCACTGTTGACAGATAGCCGTCCTGAAGATGCCTCCCTTATCCCGACTCTCTGTCGTTCATTAGTTAGCCAATCCTCTATTGGTGCTGATGTTACCGACTCCAAAACCGTGCGCTCTTATGAAGTAACCTGACCGAATGCCATCCGAAAATCCAAATATTTCACATTCGCTCTCCTCCCCCTTAAGCAGGATAGATAATTATCTCATCAAAGAATTCTAACAAACTTAACAGGCCCTTCAGCCCTCAATGTTGTACTGACCTGTGGAACCAATCTGAAGCCCATCTGACCTACACTATTCAATTCTCATCCATATGCCTATCCAATGACCACGTCAGGCAAGATGTCCCTTTCACACAGCCTTGCTGACACTGGACGCTGGAGGGGAGTGGGGTAAAAGGTTGGGAGTGAAGGAGAGGTTGTGAGGAGGGACAGGGTAGAGTCGAAATCACTGATCCGGGGGGGAAGGGTGCGAAAGGAAACGGTGGGGGGCAGACTGGGGGGGATCAAACAGAATTGGAAATTTCTGACGGGGAGAGTCCGTTTTTCTCTCTCTCTCTCGCTGCACTCTGTCGGTTGGTTCTCTGCGCTCCACTCATGGCCTTTTGTCCCTTTCAGTCCGGCCCCTCCCGAAGGATGGACTGGATCCACTGCAACAAATGCTACCAGAAACCAGCCAGCAACGTCCGCTTCAGCATCTCCAACTGCAAGCACATCGTCTGTCACAAATGTATCGAACAAGGTGAGGGCGCTGCCCGGGAGCGTGTGTGACCAGCTACCGTGCCCACCTGGTCGAACCAGAGGGTGCGGGGGGCAACCCGAGCTTCTCCAGCACTTGGTCGACTGATGGTTATTACGGCTGAGACCAAAACCCCCTCAGAGTACATTCAGAGGATCGCCTAGACCCTAACCTCGTCTTAGTTTAAAGGCCAGTGTCTGGTGTTGCGTTCCACATGCAACTCGATAGGTCAAACGATCAGCTTTCAGAGACTGTGGGAACAGGCCACTTTGCCCAGTAAGTCCACACTGACCCTCTGAAGATTAACCCCACAGTACAACCTCGATTATCCCCAGCGAGATGGGGGCGGGGAGTATCTTTTTTGGATAATTGAACATTCGGGTGATCGATCTGACCGTTAAACAAGCGTTAATTCGAGAGTGTGGGTATTCCAAACATTTCCCAGCTCTCGGGCAACGCACGCCAGACTGCCATTTAACCGATAACTGCTCGATGGTAAACGAGCGGTAATTTAGAATTTTTGTTTTAGAATTAGATTCCCTCAAGTGGGGAAATAGGCCCTTCGGCCCAGCAAGCTCACACCGACCCTCTGAAGCGTAACCCACCCAGACCCAACCCCCTACATTTACCCCTGACTAATAACCTACACGATGGGTAATTTAGCATGGCCAATCCACCCTAACCGACAGATTCCTGGGCATTATGGGTAATTTAGCATGGTCAATCCACCCTAACCTGCACATCCCTGAGCACTATGGGTAATTCAGCACAGCCAATCCACCTTAACTTACCCATCCCTGGGCACTATGGGTAATTTAGCACGGCCAATCCACCCTAATCTGCACATCCCTGGGCACTATGGGTAATTTAGCATGGTCAATCCACCCTAACCTGCACATCCCTGGGCACTGTGGGTAATTTAGCATGGCCAATCCACCCTAACCTGCACATCCCTGGGCACTATGGGTAATTTAGCATGGTCAATCCACCCTAACCTACACATCCCTGGGCACTATGGGTAATTTAGCACGGCAAATCCACCCTAACCTGTATATCCCTGGACACTATGGGTAACTTAGGACGGCAAATCCACCCTAACCTACACATCCCTGGGCAGTATGGGTAATTTAGCATGGCCAATCCACCCTAACCTGCACATCCCTGGGCACTATGGGTAATTTAGCACGGCCAATCCACCCTAATCTGCACATCCCTGGACACTATGGGTAATTTAGCACGGCCAATCCACCCTAACCTACACATCCCTGGGCACTATGGGTAATTTAGCACGGCCAATCCACCCTAACCTGCACATCCCTGGGCACTATGGGTAATTTAGCATGGTCAATCTACCCTAACCTGCACATCCATAAATCTGAAGTGAAACAAGACCAAAACTGGACGGCATAGGTTTAAAGCGGAAGGTTTTAATTTTAAAAGGGTGTTGAGGGGCAACTTTTTCACCCAGAGGGTGGGGCGTGTATGGAACGAGCTGCCAGAGAAAGTGGGGGAGGTTGGTAAAATTACAACATGGCGTCACGTGCGTCTATCTCTACATCCCTCTCTCTTTTGTTTTGAACAGATAAATGCAGCGTCTGTGGAATTGCCTGCAAACACTTGGCACTGACTGACAACGTAAGACTGATTTCCGTTACCGTTCCTGCTCAGAATTTCCGGGGTTGGTGGGGGTGGTGGGGGAATAGAGGACTGGGGCGGCTTGATGTGACTTTGGTGAAATGAGGGAACAAGCACGTGCAGCATATGTGGGAGTGATCAGGAGATTCTCGATTGCAAGCCCGTATTTGATTACTAATCTTGAATATAATGTTGTTGGTTTTTTGTTAGGACATTCCAGCGCAGTACAGGCCCTTCTGCCCTCGATGTTGTGCCGACCTGTGGAACCAATCTGCAGCCCATCTAACCTACACTATCCCATTCTTGTCCATATGCCTATCCAATGACCATTTAAATGCCCCTAAAGTTGGCAAGTCTACTATTGCTGCAGGCAGTGCGTTCCACGCCCCTACTACTCTCTGAGTAAAGAAACAGGAAGCTTTCAAACCCTTGTGCTCTAGCAACCACGGCCAAACTGGTTCTCCACAGAAAATATAGACCAAAACCTAACTCAAACTCTGACCACTCCTAACAAACTGACCGTCTCCCCACAAGGTCTCAGTTACCACTCAGTGTCTGCCGTCTGCTTGACCATAAAGTCTTTTCCAGACTTAGGAGAACCATTTACCAGAGACTGACCACCTGAATAAACAACTTCAGTTATTTGTTTAAACATACAGGAAAGATGTTGTGAAACTTGATAGAGCGCAGAAAAGATTTACAAGGATGTTGCCAGGGTTGGAGGGTTTGAGCTACAGGGAGTGGCTGGACAGGCTGGGGCTGTTTTCCCTGGAGCGTCGGAGGCTGAGGGGTGACCTGATTGAGGTTTATAAAATCATGAGGGGACATGGTTCGGATAAATAGACAAGGTCTTTTCCCCCCTGGGGTGGGGGAGTTCAAAACTGGAGGGGCATAGGTTTAGAGGTGAGAGGGGAAAGATTTAAAAGGGGCTGAAGGAGTAACCAATTCACACAGAGGGTGGTGCGTGTATGGAATGAGCTGCCAGAGGAAGTGGTAATAGCTGGTACAAGTACACCATTTGAAAGGCACCTGGATGGGGACATGAAAAGGAAGGGTTTAAAGGGATATGGGCCAAATGTTGGCAAATGGGACGAGATTAGATTGGGGATATCTGGTCAGCACGGACAAGTTGGACCGAATGGTCTATTTCCGGGCCATGACCCATCCCCACATGGGGGCATTATGGTATCTACAAAATAGTGGACAGCTCCAGCCACAGCCCATGCGAGACAGGGGTTCATTTACTAGACAAGGAGGCAGTAAGGACTGGGGAAACCATGGACAGAGGGTTTATCCTCTCTTCCTCTCAGATTGCAGATCATGAGAAGATGTACTTCAAAAAGCCATCAGAGATCTGCCGGAAATACCTGGAGCACATCGCACAGGTCAGTCTCACTCCCTGTGATTACTCATCCACACAGAATCACACAGGGTCAATATCACTCCCACTGATTACACATCCACACAGAATCACACAGGGTCAGTATCACTCCCTGGATTATAAAACCACACAGAATCACACAGGGACAGTATCACTCCCTGTGATTACACATCCACACAGAATCACACAGGGTTAGTCTCACTCCCACTGATTACACATCCACACAGAATCACACAGGGTCAGTATCACTCCCTGTGATTACACATCCACACAGAATCACACAGGAACAGTATCACTCCCTGGATTATAAAACCACACAGAATCACACAGGGACAGTATCACTCCCTGTGATTACACATCCACACAGAATCACACAGGGTTAGTCTCACTCCCACTGATTACACATCCACACAGAATCACACAGGGTCAGTATCACTCCCTGTGATTACACATCCACACAGAATCACACAGGGTTAGTCTCACTCCCACTGATTACTCATCCACACAGAATCACACAGGGTCAATATCACTCCCACTGATTACACATCCACACAGAATCACACAGGGTCAGTATCACTCCCTGGATTATAAAACCACACAGAATCACACAGGGACAGTATCACTCCCTGTGATTACACATCCACACAGAATCACACAGGGTTAGTCTCACTCCCACTGATTACACATCCACACAGAATCACACAGGGTCAGTATCACTCCCTGTGATTACACATCCACACAGAATCACACAGGGTTAGTCTCACTCCCACTGATTACACATCCACACAGAGACACACAGGGTCAGTCTCACTCCCTGTGATTACTCATCCACACAGAATCACACAGGGTCAATATCACTCCCACTGATTACACATCCACACAGAGACACACAGGGTCAGTATCACTCTCTGTGATTACACATCCACACAGAATCACACAGGAACAGTATCACTCCCTGGATTATAAAACCACACAGAATCACACAGGGTCAGTATCACTCCCTGTGATTACACATCCACACAGAATCACTCAGGGTCAGTCTCACTCCCTGTGATTACACATCCACACAGAATCACACAGGGTCAGTATCACTCCCTGTGATACAAACCCCCCCCAAAGGGCTTGTGATGTGTTGTGCCATCAAAGATCATGGTGCGAAGGTGAAATTCATGGTGGACAGGGTAACGTTTTAAAAGTATTTTTCACTTTTAAATTCATTCGTGGGTTGAGGGTCCAACCCTTCCATGCTGACCCCGATATCCCATCCTCGTCTAATCCCACATGCCAGCACTTGGCCCATATCCCTCTAAACCCTTCCTATTCATGTCCCCGTCCACCTTTTAAATGCTGTCACTCTATCAGCCTCCACCACGCCGTCTGGCAGCTCGTTCCATACCCGTACCACCCTCTGCGTGAAAAAGTTGTCCCTAATATGTGTCTTTTATACCTTTCCTGTGTGCGGTGGCTGTTTCATCCACATTCCAAAACACCTCCCTCGCCATTAGGTTTCAGACCTCGAGGGTCACTGTGTTCAGCAGCAACCACCGTCCAATCTGCTGCGGTGATTTAAAGGGGCCGCCTGGGGTTGGGGGGAGGGGAGTGGTGTTGCTGTTCACACGGTTACCGTCTTGGAGTTGGTGACCCCCGTCCCGCCCTGAAACCAGGGACGCCGAATTATCCATCCCCCCCGCCCCCCGTATGTCCGACCCTGGATCTGCTCCCTGACCTGTCTGCCTGCTCCTTCCCAGGTGACCAGGTTCCAGAGGAAGCAGGCAGAGCTGCTCCTTTCCTTCTACAAACACAAGATTTCCAAAATGGAGGCTGCCCTGCAGGAGGCGCAGTGCAAGATCAGACTGCAAGAGAAGTAAGTGGGAGTGTCTCCATTGTCCAGGTTTAACGCACCTTCACACTCAGTGAATCGCAGAATCCCCACCATGTGGAAACAGGCCCTTCGGCCCAACAGGTCCGCACCAACCCTCCAAAGAGTAACCCACCCAGACCCATTCCTCCAACCCTGTTACTCTATATTCAGTCCTGACTAATGCACCTTACCTACACATCTCTGGGCACTATGGGTAATTTTGTATGGCCAATCCTCCCTAACCTACACATTCCTGGGCACTCTGGGTAATTTAGTATGGCCAATCCACCCTAACCTGCACATATTTGGACAGTGGGCGGAAACCAGAGCACCCGGAGGAAACCCACCCAGACACTTGGAGAAAATTTGCAGACTCCACACAGAGAGTGGCCTGAGGCTGGAATCAAACTTTGCTCCCTGGTGTTGTGAAGCAGCACCACTAGCCACTGAGCGACCGTGCCACCCCAATTTCCGTGTAGCGTGTCACCTCGATATCGCGTGATACGAGCGACACGTTTCCCATGAGTTTTCACCTTGCTGTAAGTGACGTGTCCACTTGGAGGAACCCGTCCTCTGCAAACAAAAGGAACTTGTTCATCCAAAGAGCTCGGGGAGTTGTGTCGGCCAATCAGAGTGGATGTTTCCAACAATCAGCCCCCTTTTGTTTTCCCCGTCCTGGGGATAGTTGGAACCGTCTGAAAATTGGCACTCTGGTGTTTTTGCTCTATCGAGGGTCAAGTGAAAATCTTCTGCACCAGGTCCGTCTCCTCTCCAGTGTATGGTTCCTGTGGTTTGCTGCTGTCGCTTGTGTGAACATTCCTCCAATTTAATCCTCTCCCTGCTCTTACTTGCATCCATATTCCCTCAGAGATGGGGAACCGCAGGGGCTTGGGGATTGGCGACGTTGTTTGGGTGATGTCATGTTGACCAACCTTTATCAACGGGTGTCTATGGACTGTCCTCCCTCGTTGGGGAGGTTATAGCTGTGCAGAAATCTGCGGCACGCGCATCCACGTGTAAGAACACGAGGAACAGCAGAACGTAACCATTCGGGCCGTCGAGCCTGTCCTGTCTCCCTCAGTACAGTCCTGGCTGTTCATGGGGCTCTCGGCTCCAGTTACCCACCCTCTCACCAGATTTCTCGATGACCCGAGAGGCTGAAGATCTGCTGATCCCGGCCGTCAAAGTCCTCGACGGTGGAGCGTGCACAACGCCCCCTGCCCTCCCCCCCCCAGGGGGAAATCAGCAATCATTCAAAATGGTCTGAGGGAAGATAGGCCCCTTACCCTTGAGACAGTGAGCCCCCACAACCAGGGGGAACCGCCACACACACACACACACACACACACACACACACGCTCTTTTGCAGATGGGGTGGGGGATGGTGTAGCTGCAGGTGTCTTACATCTTCCAAGAGATGGGTTTCACTTCCGTCCAGTGCCCACCCGCACCGCACTGAGACTGAAGGCATCCCACCTTAAACACCAAGGGGTGGTACAATGGCTCAGTGCTCAGCACCACTGCCTCCCGGTGCCAGGGACACGGGTTCGATCCCACTCTCTGGGTGGGGGGGGGGGGGCGACTGTCCATGTGGAGTTTGCATGTTCCCCCCACAGCACCATTGGAGCTGGCCAAACCCCAGGCCAGACCCCCACTGAGCACTCGCAAAGGAAAATTAACAGGAAGGGCCTTTTTAATGAGTTTCTGTCCCCTCCGTCCCTCACCCCAAACAGGGAGACGGCAGCACTCAGGAGCCAAGTGGACGAGATGAAAAAGCTGATCACCATGGCAACGGTGAGTCCCTCCTCCTGATCGAAGCCTCTAACCGTGGGCTGGTAGGAACAGCAGCCCCAACGCCGATATCTCCTCAATGTTCACACCCTCACATCCACAATACCCACCTCCCAATCTCAGGTCACCCTCATCACTCCCAATCTCACCTCAGCTCTCTCACACTCACCGTCCTCTCTGCTCTCTCACACTCACCATCCCCTCTGCTCTCTCTCACACTCACCTTCCTCTCTGCTCTCTCTCACACTCACCGTCCCCTCTGCTCTCTCACGCTCACTGTCCCCTCTGCTCTCTCTCACACTCACCGTCCCCTCTGCTCTCTCACGCTCACTGTCCCCTCTGCTCTCTCTCACACTCACCTTCCCCTCTGCTCTCTCTCACACTCACCTTCCCCTCTGCTCTCTCATACTCACCGTTCCCTCTGCTCCTCTCACACTCACCGTCCCCTCTGCTCACTCTCACACTCACTGTCCTCTCTGCTCTCTCTCACACTCACCGTCCCCTCTGCTCTCTCTCACACTCACCGTCCCCTGTGCTCACTCTCACACTCACTGTCCTCTCTGCTCTCTCTCACACTCACCGTCCCCTCTGCTCTCTCTCACACTCACCGACTCCTCTGCTCTCTCACACTCACCGTCCCCTGTGCTCACTCTCACACTCACTGTCCCCTGTACTCTCTCACACTCACTGTCCCCTCTGCTCTCTCTCACACTCACTGTCCCCTCTACTCTCTCACACTCACCATCCCCTCTGCTCTCACACACTCACTGTCCCCTCTGCTCTCTCTCACACTCACCGTCCCCTCCGTCTCTCTCACACTCATCGCCCGCTCTGTTCCCTCTCACCCTCACCATCCCCTCTGTTCTTTCTCACACTCACCGTCCCCTCTGTTGTACCCCGTTACCCTGCTCCCACCCCGTTTCGGAACCCCAAGATTTCCTTCCTTTGACGGTCATGTTGTCTGAGTCCTATCTTCCAATCGTCCCTTGTCATCTGCCTCCTGCCACTTTACCGATTCACCGATCCATTTGGCTAAAGTTACGTCTGGTCTTTCGTAGGTTTGATCATTTTAAATGCGTGGTTTTTATTTCCTGTTCCCTGCAGATTTCACCAAATGATCTCCATCTTCGAAGGTCAGTGTTTTGTCCTTCAGCTCCAAGTGACTACAGTCTGATATGATTTTGCATGTTCGTTTCTCTCCCAGCATCGTAGTGGGGTCTGTCCTCACTTTCACTTTTCTACTGATGCAAGTCACCTTTCTTTCATTCCTCTCTCGGATGGGGTGGCCCTTTGACAGTGTATCAGGCCTTGACTGGTCAGACGTTGACTTTCTCTCTCTCTCTCCCTCCCTCTCTCTCTCGGTCAGCCGTCCATGTTTCTGACCTTGAGGTGGTCCTGGTCATTCCCACCCCTGACCTAACCAGCCCCTGTCCTCACTGTCCTGCAGTAAACCTTTGGCAATGCCTCAGCTTTCAAATTCTCAGCTTTGTTTTCAAATCGCTTCCATCCCTTCAACCCTGAGATTTCCGGCGTCTCCTCCAGTTCTGGCCTTGCATTGTCTTTGATGCCATCCCTGAACGGTGAGACTGCAGAAGGGAGCCCTTCATCACCTCCTGTCTGAACGAGCGTTTCACTGTGTCCTCTCTCCCCTCTTCCCCCCCCAGTGACCATGCACCACCATCCTTTTCGAAGAAACTGTCTAATTGCCTTTTCAGTGCCTTGATTAGAGTCAGAGAGGTGTGCAGCACAGAAACAGACCCTTTGGCCCAACTCGTTCACATCAACAATTTATCGGAAATTAATCTCGTCCCGTTTGCCAGCCCTTGGCCCATATCCCTCCAAACCCTTCCTATTCATGTCGCCATCCAGATGCCTTTTAAATGCTGTAATTGTACCAGCCTCCAACACTTCCTCTGGCAGCTCATTCCATACACGCACCATCCTCTGCATGAAAAAGTTGACCCTTGGGTCCCTTTCCCCTCTCACCCTAAACCTACACCCTCTAGTTCTTGACCCCCCCCCCCCCCACCCCACGGAAAAGACTTTGTCTATTTACCCTATCCATGTCCCTCATGATTTTTATAAACCTCTATAAGGTCACCCCCTCAGCCTCCGACACTCCAGGGAAAACAGCCCCGGCCTGTTCAGCCTCTCCCTGTAGCTCATACCCTCCAACATCCTTGTACATCTTTTCTGAACCCTTTCAAGTTTCACACCATCCTTCTGACAGCAGGGAGACCAGACTGAACGCAATAGATTAGATTAGATTATTTACAGTGTGGAAACAGGCCCTTCGGCCCAACAAGTCCACACCGACCCGCCGAAGCGCAACCCACCCATACCCCTTACCTAACACTACGGGCAATTTAGCATGGCCAATTCACCTGACCCGCACATCTTTGTGACTGTGGGAGGAAACCGGAGCACCGGAGGAAACCCACGCAGACACGGGGAGAACGTGCAAACTCCACACAGTCAGTCGCCTGAGGCGGGAATTGAACCCAGGTCCCTGGCGCTGTGAGGCAGCAGTGCTAACCACTGTGCCACCGTGCCACCCAATATTCCAAAGACTGAACCGGGTTCCACCACACTCTCTGATCCTGGATTCCAGGACCACTCACAGCATCTCAAAGAGTCTCCTCCTGCCCCTTCGGCTTCCTTTCCCAGTGGGTATTCCTCATTGACGTCCTCGCATTCCCCCATCCTCCCTGAGGCGGGGCATGCTTTCTCCACTTCACTGGAACCATCAGAGGTGCCTCGGGTAACTATGGAAGTCGCCATCGTGACGTAATGCTGCTCTCTCATTGGACACTCGCAAAGGGTGGTGGCTTTAACCTGAGAGTTACCGCGCCGCAAGTGAGGGGAGGGCTTAAGGAGATTGAGGGTCCTTCATGGTCTCCTCATCCAGTGCTGGAATTGAACCCACGCTATCTGCATCACCATTCATCTGTCCAGCTGATGATCATTCCAACCCCCATTCCTCCTGGAGACTCACAGCAGTTCTCTCGCTTGTTGTATCACTGACACCACGGGGAGGGTCGGATACCTACACAGAGTCTCCTGCAGAAGCTGAGTGGATCTTGAGTGACAGAATAGATTTATGACATTGTACTTAAGAGCTAGCTACACTCCCCGGCTCTTGTGAGATTCTGAGGCTGGGGATGAGAGTAAATTCACATTTCCGTCAGCTCCATTGCTTGTTCAGGCCAGGACACCCAAGTACACACTGAGACTCATGAGATACACGCTGGTTATCTCCTCCCAAGATCACTCCTTTGTGTGCTAGTGGTTGGAATTTATTTGCAGGTGGTGGTTCAGTTGTTAGCACCGCTGCCTCACAGCACCAGGGAGCCGGGTTCAACTCCAGCCTTGGGGTGACTGTCTGTGTGGAGTTCACACATTCTCCCGTGTCTGCATGGGTTCGCTCCGGGTGCTCCGGTTTCCTCCCACAGTCCAGGGATGTGCAGGTTGGTGTGGATTGGCCATGCTAAATTACCCATAGTGCCCAGGGATGTGCAGGTTAGGGTGAATTGGCCATGCTAAATTACCCATAGTGCCCAGGGATGTGTGGGTTAGGGTGGATTGGCCATGCTAAATTACCCATCGTGCCCAGGGATGTGTGGGCTAGGTGAGTTAGTCATGTGAAATGTAGGGTTACAGGGGTCTGGGTGGAATGGTCTTCAGAGAGTTGGTGTGGACTGCTTTCATACTGTCTGGATTCTATGAAGTGTTAGCTCACTCTTTCGGGTACAGACTGTCTTGCACAACAGCTTTGACTCAAACATCTCCAGTGGCTTCACCAATGACTGACCCTCCAAACTAAGGTGCTAGATTTTCACTTGAGCGTCCCTTGTAGAGGGAGGATTTTCAACAGTGATCCCAGAGGAATGCTGTTAGGGTTGGAGAGTTTGAGTTATCGGGAGAGACTGAATAGGTTGGGGTTTACTCCCTCAGAGTGTGAGGGGCTGACCTTATAGAGGTTTATAAAATCATGAGGGGCATGGGTTGGATAAACAGATAAGGTCTCTTCCCTGGGGTTGGAGGAGTCCAGAACTAGAGGGCCATAGGTTTAAGGTGAGATGGAAAGATTTAAAGGGGACCTAAGGGCTAACTTTTTCACGCAGAGGGTGGTACGTGTATGGAATGAGCTGCCAGAGGAAGTGGTGGAGGTTGGTACAATTACAGCATTTAAAAGGCATCTGGATGGGGACAGGAATAGGAAGGGTTTGGAGGGATATGGGCCAAGTGCTGGCAAACAGGACTTGATCGGGTTGGGGACATCTGGGTCAGCACGGACGGGTTGGGCCAAAGGGTCTGTTTCCGTGCTGTACATCTCTATGACTCTAAGAATGGGGGAGGGGGGGTGGTGGTGGAATACAGCTGCAAAGATGTTGGAAACCTGGAAGGAAAATAGAAAGTTCCGGAAACACTCAGCAGGACGAACAGCCTCCACGGAGAGAATCGATGTTTCCCTCTGTGACCCTTTGTCAGAGCATAAAGGTGGAAGGTTAAAGACTGATCAGATTCAAGTCATAGAAATGTACAGCATGGAGACAGAGCCTTTGGTCCAACTTGTCTGTTCAGAGATCCTCAAGGTTTTGACAGGCTGGTTAGAACGTACATGCGAGGTGAGACTGAATCAAGTGGGAATAACCTTAAAATCAGAATGTGATCTTTCAGGGGCTGTGGCCTCCTCCTGTTCCTGTGTAACAGTCAGGAGGGAGAGGGCCGAATGGCCTCCTCCTGTTCCTGTGTAACAGTCTGGAGGGGAGGGCCAAATGGCCTCCTGCTGTTCCTGATGAAGGGTTCCACCTGAACCGTTGCCTTGTCCAGCTCCTGATGCTGCCTGGCTGGCTGTGTCCTTCCGGCCTCCCACTTGTCCACCTTGGATTCCAGCATCTGCAGTTGTTATAGTCTCCTCCTGTTCCTGTCTGACAGACCCAGAGTCCTCACGGGGAGTAGGAAGAGCACCTTCATTACGGCAAACCCCAGAAGGTATTGCACATCAATCATTTCTCTTTCTTTCTCCTTCAGGTCCAATACTCCTCGTCCAATCGCCATCACTTCTCCCTCGAGCAGAGGTAAGTGGGACCCGGATCGAAATCGGAGTTGTTTTGTCCACGCGTCTTTCCGATCTACGCGCTGTTCCCTTCCTTCCTGGCCGTCGAGGTATGGGAGGCAGAGACTCAGGACCCCCATCTCGAATAAACAAAATGATGAAACAAACTGTGCGTTGTTTTGCCTTTGGCTTTTGCCTGAAACGTCGATTTTCCTGCTCCCCGGATGCTGCCTGAACTGCTGTGCTCTTCCAACACCACTGATCCAGAATCTGGTTTCCAGCATCTGCAGTCATTGTTTTTACCTGATTGAGTGATGGAACAGGCCCGAAGGGACAAGTGGCCTCCTCTCGGTCGTACGTTTATAAAATATTGATGAAGGTGCTCAGAGCCCTGGGACACTACCCCTATGGACTCCTGCAGAGATAGTCCTAGAGGGTGAGGTGACTGACCCTCCCACAACCACGACCATCTTCCTTGGTGTCAGGGATGACTCCAACCACCAGAGAGTGTGGCCCCTTGATACCCATTGATTCCAGTTTTTTGTAGGGGCTCCTTGATGCCACACTTTGTCAAACGCAGCCTTGGTGTCAAGGGCTGTAGCTCTCAGGCTCCCTCCTCCTCACCCCCACTCTGGGGTTCAGCTCTGTGTCCGTGTTTGAACCAAGGCCGTAATGAGGACAGGAGCTGAGTGACCCTGGGCGGGGGGATCCCGTCACTGAACAGGTTATTGCTGAGCAGAGAGCTGCTTGGGTAGCACTGTTGGTGACACCTTCCATCACGTTCCTGATCAGAATAGACAGATGGGGCAGGAATTGGCCGAGTTGGACTTGTTCAGCTTCCTGTGTGGAGGACACACCTGGGCAATTCTTCCACATTGTCGGCTGGATGCCAGTGCTGTAGCTGTAGCTCGGATCGGGACGTTCACCTGTTCCTGGGTAGGTTTTCCTGCCTAACAGGTGTTAAGACGGATCTCGAGGGTCCCGTCTTTACGTATTCGTTTAGAAGGAGAGACAGAGACTTTATCATTCGGCTCAGGCAAACGTTTATTACAGAATTTTGACTGGTAGATGTTACAACGAATTGTACAGCATGAATTCGTTGGAGAAGGCGTTCTGTCTTTCTCTTCGGATCTGGAGCAGTTATACTTCGCGCTTCCTCGAATTCCCGGTCAGTTCTCCTTCGTTCGGTTCTCCCATTGGTCTGTTCACCTGTCTGTGAAGGGATCAGTGTCTCTATTGGTCGCACCGAGATACCTGTCCAGCTCCTGCTGTGCTGGACAATGGGCAGGCATCCTGGGCTCGGCAGTTTCCGATCTTACAATTCAATAGTCCATTGTTTGGAAGAGTATCCTCATTACTATGCGTCTGACAGTCTAGGCGTTTTCAATAGTTCTCCATAGTTGAATCAACAGGTATTATCATTTAACATAAGTTCCGATGGAGTTTTACGTCAGCAAAAGACATTAACAGGTACTTTATCGATTAAGTGATGTATTTGGTGCAATTTACACTATCTGATAGTTACCGGTTTCCTTTATTAGTAATGAGCTCTTAACAGGATGGTCTGAAACTGACTGACATGATCTAATCACTGAGGAATGTGGCCTCAGGCAGGCAGTCCTGCAGTTGCTGGGTTTATCCCGCATGGCTGAGGTTTTAGCTGTTACCTGACAATGTCTGTTCTAGTAATGATGCTCCCCTCCCTAGCCCCAGTGTGGGTACCCCGATAACAGATTATCCCCAACACAGGTTAAAGTAGGTTGTAGACCACACTCTGGTTCCTGGGCTGAAAATGTGTTGCTGGTTAAAGCACAGCAGGTTAGGCAGCATCCAAGGAACAGGAAATTCGACGCTTCGGGCCAGAGCCCTTCATCAGGAATTCCTGATGAAGGGCTCTGGCCCGAAGCGTCAAATTTCCTGTTCCTTGGATGCTGCCTGACCTGCTGTGCTTTAACCAGCAACACATTTTCAGCTCTGATCTCCAGCATCTGCAGACCTCACTTTTTACTCTGGTTCCTGGGCATCAGGTTGGAAGACCAAACAGCCTCCTCTGTTCCATTGTAACAGCATTGAGATTATGAATGGACTCCTGTTCTTCATGTGCAGCGGGTGTGAGGGACTGAATAATCATCTTCTTGTTCCTGGGTAACAGGCTCAAGGGGCTGAATGTCCTTCTTCTATCCCAAGGGGCCTATCTGGTTCACTCGGATTATAGCTGGGGGAAGGGCAATTACAGTGTGATTAGGCACGGTTTAGGATGCTCAGGATGGGGAAAGAAACTGCAGGGAATGGGCACAATTGAAATGTGGAGCTTATTCAAGGACCAGCTACTGCGAGTCCTTGATAAGTATGTACCTGTCAGGCAGGGAGGAAGTGGTCGAGCGAGGGAGCCGAGGTTTACTGGAGAAGTTGAATCTCTTGTCAAGAGGAAGGAGGCGGCTTACGTTAGGATGAGACGTGAAGGCTCAGTTAGGATGCTTGGGAGTTACATGTTATCCAGGAAAGACCTAAAGAGAGAGTTAGGAAGAGCCAGGAGGGGACATGAGAAGATAGGATCAAGGAAAACCCTAAGGTTTTCTATAGGAATATCAGGAATAAAAGAATGACTAGAGTAAGATCAGGGCCAATCATGGACAGTAGTGGGAAGTTGTGTGTGGAGTCCAAGCAGAGAGGAGAAGTGCCTATTTTTCATCAGTATTCACATTAGAAAAAGACAATGTTGTTGGAGAGAATACTGAGATCTAGGCTCCTCGACTCGATGGGATTGAGGTTCACAAGGAGGAGGTATTAGCAATTCTGAAAAGCATGAAAATAGGTAAGTCCCCTGGGCCGGATGGGATTAATCCGAGGATTCTCTGGGAAGCCAGGGAGGAGATTGCAGAGCCTCTGGCTTTGATCTTTATGTCATCGTTATCTACAGGAATAGTGCCAGAAGACTGGAGGATAGCAAATGTAGTTCCCTTGTTCAGGAAGGGGAGTAGAGACAACCCTGGTAATGATAGATCAGTGAGCCTTACTTCGGTTGTGGGTAAAGTGTTGGAAAGGATTGTAAGAGATAGGATTTATAATCATCTAGAAAGGAATAAGTTGGTCAGGGATAGTCACCATGGTTTTGTGAAGGGTAGGTCATGCCTCACAAACCTTATTGAGTTCTTTGAGAAGGTGACCAAACAGGTGGATGAGGGTAAAGCTGTTGATGTGGTGTATATGGATTTCAGTAAGGCCTTTGATAAGGTTCCCCACGGTAAGTTATTTCACAAAATACAGAGGCTTGGGATTGAGGGCGATTTAGCGGTTTGGATCAGAAACTGGCCAGCTGAAAGAAGACAGAGGGTGGTGGTTGATGGGAAATGTTCAGTTACTAGTGGGGTACCACAAGGATCTGTTTTGGGGCCACTGCTGTTTGTCATTTTTATAAACGACTTGAATGAGGGTGTAGAAGGATGGGCTGGTAAATTCGCAGATGACAATAAGGTTGGTGGAGTTGTGGATGGTGCTGAAGGATGTTGTAGGTTACAGCATCCTTCAGGAATTAACCCTGATTCCTGAAGAAGGGCTTATGCCCGAAACGTTGATTCTCCTGTTCCTTGGATGCTGACTGACCTGCTGCGCTTTTCCAGCAACACATTTTCAGCGAGGTTACAGAGGGACAGATAAGCTGCAGAGCTGGGCTGAGAGGTGGCAAATGGAGTTTAATGCAGAAATGTGTGAGGTGATTCACTTTGGAAGGAGTAACAGGAATGCAGAGAACTGGGCTCATGGTAAGATTCTTGGCAATGTGGATGAGCAGAGAGATCTCGGTGTCCAGGTACATAGATCCCTGGAAGTTGCCACCCAGGTTGATAGGGTTGTTAAGAAGGCGTATGGTGTGTTAGCTTTTATTCTGAAACTTCGACACAGTGTGCCTGGACTTGTGCGCACAGGGCACAATGTCAGTACTTGTAGGCAACACAAGAAGTATTGTGAACGGACAGGAGGACAGTGATACAGTGAGAGGTTGGAGATCTAATCGAATCTAAAGTGGGCAGATTGGTGGCAGGTACAGGTGAATGCAGAGAAGTGTGAGGTGGTCCTGCTGCCTTTCACTCTTCCAAGTGAAAAGCTGCACTGGTAAATGGGCGATACTGGAGCAGGGGGGATAGAAAGTTATCAGGGCACATTGAGAAGGCGGTGACTGAGGCATGCAGGACCTTAGTCTGGATTGGAGTGGTGCTGGGGTAGGGAGGGAGGCGCAGCAGGTCGGGCAGCATCCAAGGAGCACGAAAAGCCCTCCATTTGCCTGCTCCTTGGATGCTGCCTGACCCGCTGTGCTTTTCCAGCGCCCACTCTAATCCAGACTCGGGTTTTCAGCATCTGCAGTCCTCGTTGTTACCGCATACAGCACCTTACAAATAGGGACATTGGGTACAAAACATACAGTATCAAACCAAAACAGTGTGGATGCTGAAAGTCTGAAATAAAAACAACAAAGACTGGAAAAACTGAGCAGGTCAGGCAGCATAATTGGAGAAACAAACAGAGATAATGTTTTTAAGTCCAGTGTGTCTTGTTCAGAACTTAGTGATCCTTTCAAAAGAAAGCCACACGTGTTTGGCTCAGTGGTTAACACTGCTGCCTCACAGCGCCAGGGGCCCGGTTTCGATTCCTGCCTCGGGCGACTATCTGTGTGGAGTTTGCACGTTCTCCCCGCGTCTGCGTGGGTTTCCTCCGGGTGCTCCGGTTTCCTCCCACAGTCCGAAGATGTGCAGGTTAGGGTGGATTGACCATGCTAGATTGCCCATCGTATTCAAGGATATGTAGGTTAGAGGCATTAGTCAGGGGTAAACGTAAAGTAATGGGGTAGGGGAGTGGGTCTGGGTGGGTTACTCTTCAGAGGATCAGTGTGGACTTGTTGGGCCGAAGGGCCTGTTTCCACACTGTAGGGATTCTATGACTTGCTCTCAACTGGAGTATCTGCTATTTTGGACAGCATGCTTCCAGAACGATGTGGCTGGCTGAGAGGGAATTCCGTTCCTCTGGGAAGATTGGAACTTTCTCCCTGGAGAAGAGAAGGCTGAGGGCTGATTTGGTCGAGGTGTTTAAAGTCGTGAGGGGGCTGGCTGGAGGGACAGAACCAGCAGTATGGATGTCTGGCTCAGTGTGGGAGAGGAACCGTTCACACAGATGACTGTGCATTCCCCTGGCCAGCCAAGCTAGGCTGTACACTTGACAAACACCTCACTCTGCCCTGGGGTGGGAAATACCCCTGGTCGCTGGGAGGATCCTGTCAAATGATGACCCCCAACCGCCGTACCCACTTCAGCTTGTATCTCTCTTCTGCATTTTTACAGACTGTGTGACTGTGCAACATTTAAAGGGCATTTGGATGGGTATATGCATAGGAAGGGTTTGGAGGGATATGGGCCGGGTGCTGGCAGGTGGGACGAAATTGAGTTGGGATATCTGGTCGACATGGACGGGTTGGACCGAAGAGTCTGTTTCCGTGCTGTACATCTCTATGACCCTATGACTCTATTCATAGAGGGATTGAGTTCCGGAGCCATGAGGTCATGCTGCAGCTGTACAAAACTCTGGTGCGGCCGCATTGTGGAGTATTGTGTACAGTTCTGGTCACCGCATTATAGGAAGGATGTGGAAGCTTTGGAAAGGGTTCAGAGGAGATTTACCAGGATGTTGCCTGGTCTGGAGGGAAGGTCTTATGAGGAAAGGCTGAGGGACTTGAGGCTGTTTTTGTTAGAGAGAAGAAGGTTGAGAGGTGACTTAAAAGAGACATACGAGATGATCAGAGGGTTAGATAGGATGGACAGTGAGAGTCTTTTCCCTGGATGGTGATGGCTAGCACGAGGGGACAGAGCTTTAAACTGAGAGGTGACAGATATAGGACAGATGTCAGAGGTAGTTTCTTTACTCAGAGAGTAGTAGGGGCGTGGAACGCACTGCCTGCAAGATGGGCTTCACATTGGTCACACAGGTCGGCTCAACATCGAGGGCCGAAGGGCCTGTACTGTGCTGGAATGTTTTATGTTCTGTGTTCGGCATGGATGGGTTGGGGTCTAATTCCGTGCTGCTCAGGTCTACGGCTCTACAACTGGTGTAGGTTAAACAGGCTTCAGGTTGGTTTAATAGATCAGCTCAACATCGCGGGCCGAAGGGCCTGTCCTGCGCTGGAATGTTCTCCGTTCTATTTTAGTAGATTCATTAGGGCTGAATAGAAGTCTGCTCGTGTGCAGCAGGTCTGAGGGGCTGAGTGGCCTCCTCTGCTTCCTGCAAACAGGCTCAAGGGGCTCAATGGCCTCCTCCTGTTCCTGTGTACAAACGCAAGGGGCTGAATGGCTTCCTCCTGTTCCTGTGAACGGACTAGAGGGACTGAATGGCCTCCTCCTGTTCCTGCGTACAGACCCGAGGGGCTGAATGGCCTCCTCCTGTTCCTGCGTACAGACCCGAGGGGCTGAATGGCCTCCTCCTGTTCCTGTGTACAGACCCGAGGGGCTGATTGGCCTCCTCCTATTCCTGCGTACTGACGCAAGGGGCTGAATGGCCTCCTCCTGTTCCTGTGTACAAACGCAAGGGGCTGAATGGCCGCCTCCTGTTCCTGCGTACAGCCCCGAGGGGCAGAATGGCCTCCTCCTGTTCCTGCGTACTGATGCGAGGGGCTGAATGGCCTCCTCCTATTCCTGCGTACTGACGCAAGGGGCTGAATGGCCTCCTCCTGTTCCTGTGTACAAACGCAAGGGGCTGAATGGCCTCATCCTGTTCCTGTGTACAGCCCCGAGGGGCAGAATGGCCTCCTCCTGTTCCTGCGTACTGATGCGAGGGGCTGAATGGCCTCCTCTGCTTCCTGCGAGCAGACTCATGGGGCTGAATGGCCTCCTCCTGTTCCTGCGTACTGACGCGAGGGGCTGAATGGCCTCCTCCTGTTCCTGTGTACAGACCCGAGGGGCTGAATGGCCTCCTCCTGTTCCTGCGTACTGATGCGAGGGGCTGAATGGCCTCCTCCTGTTCCTGTGTATGGACTCAAGGGGCTGAATGGCCTCATCCTGTTCCTGCGTACAGCCCCGGGGGGCAGAATGGCCTCCTCCTGTTCCTGCGTACTGATGCGAGGGGCTGAATGGCCTCCTCTGCTTCCTGCGAGCAGACTCATGGGGCTGAATGGCCTCCTCCTGTTCCTGCGTACTGACGCGAGGGGCTGAATGGCCTCCTCCTGTTCCTGTGTACAGACCCGAGGGGCTGAATGGCCTCCTCCTGTTCCTGCGTACTGATGCGAGGGGCTGAATGGCCTCCTCCTGTTCCTGCGTACTGACGCGAGGGGCTGAATGGCCTCCTCCTGTTCTTGCATACTGACGCGACGGGCTGAATGGCCTCTTCCTGTTCCTTCATACTGACGCGAGGGGCTGAATGGCCTCCTCCTGTTCCTGCGTACAGACCCGAGGGGCTGAATGGCCTCCTCCTGTTCCTGTGTACAGACCCGAGGGACTGATTGGCCTCCTCCTATTCCTGCGTACTGACCCGAGGGGCTGAATGGCTTCCTCCTGTTCCTGTGTACAAACGCAAGGGGCTGAATGGCCTCCTCCTGTTCCTGCGTACTGACGCGAGGGGCTGAATGGCCTCCTCCTGTTCCTGCATACTGATGCGAGGGGCTGAATGGCCTCCTCCTGTTCCTGCGTACCCAGCCTGTCCTGTCTGGCCGACCCGGGGAGGGACACCGGGAAGTGAGCACGAAATCCTCTTTCCCTTTGGCTCGCTGGGTTTCTCCTGGGCTGGAGAGGGACAGTCTGCTCAGTTGGTAGTGATCAGGCCCCCTTCCTT
Source organism: Hemiscyllium ocellatum (assembly GCF_020745735.1). Classification (NCBI taxonomy): domain Eukaryota; kingdom Metazoa; phylum Chordata; class Chondrichthyes; order Orectolobiformes; family Hemiscylliidae; genus Hemiscyllium; species Hemiscyllium ocellatum. Next base: position 2,164,783 of record NW_026867476.1, read on the forward strand.
GGGGAACAGGAGGAGGGTGCAGAGGCTGTGTTGGTGTGCCCCTGACCCTCTGATAGCCCGCTGCCTTCCCTCCGCCAGGACTGTCAGAGAGTCACGGAGATGGACAGCACAGGAACAGGCCTTTCGGTCCGACCCATCCATGCTGAGCAGTTACGTTCAGACGTGGAAGGTTCTCCCCTGCCCCAGCCGCCCCTGACCGAGTCAAGAACGGGGTGCAGTGGTGCGGCGTTGAGCTGAGGTTCGGGGTGATGTGGGTGTGGGGGGGTGGGGAAGGATTTGGGATCGACCCTCCTGTCGGGTTACTGGAATTGGCGGGACCAGGCCGACTGGAGCACGCTCAGCCCGTCGACGCGAACGGCCATGGGTAATCCTGTCTCCTCCTTGTGTCCCTGCAGTGACGCCCAGACAGACACCTCAGAGCGTCGGGCCACCCAGCGGAAACACTGCCACCAGCAGGTAAGATGCTGCAACTGCCAGGCTGAGCGCTGAGTGGGTGGGTGTGGGACGGGATTGTTGGTGGGGGGGTTGCGGGGGAGAGGTTGGGGCTGGGGAGACTCTCTCTCGCCGCTTTGCAGAGCGGTGACGGTGATGAGACAGGAAACCCCACAGGGCGATCCCACGGTCTCAGCACCTCCTGATGGAGGGGCCCACGCCCGTGACGTCGACTCTCCCGTTGCCCCTCGGATGCTGCCTGACCGGCTGTGCCTTTCCAGCGCCGCACGCCCTCGCCTCTCGTACATCGCCCACTTCGTCAGAGACAGGAACGAAAAAGAACCCTGCAGGGGGCTGGCGTCGCGTGTAGGCCAGAGGGAGGCTGGAAGAACACAGCGAGACAGGCTGGCATCAGGAGGTGGAAATGTCGACATTTCGGGTGTAACCCTTTGTCAGGACTGGTGCGGTTCTCCTTACACCCACCCTCGCACCCCCAGTCCTGAAGAAGGGGGTGGGGTGGGGGTGGAGCCGTGACATTGTGATCTGGGCTGCTGCTTCTCTATGTGGGACCTGGCACCATTTATAGCCCTTTGCCACCCCCAGTTCTCGCACAGTTCAGTATCACGTTGGGCAGTGTGCCATACCGTCACAGGTGGTCCTGAAGTGATAGAGTTGAGCAGCACGGAATTAGACCCTAACTCATCCACTCCAACCATAGAACATTACAGCGCAGTACAGGCCCTTCGGCCCTCGATGTTGTGCCATCCTGTGGAACCAATCTGAAGCCCATCTAACCTACACTATCCCCATTCTCATCCATATGCCTATCCAACTACCATTTAAATACCCTTAAAGTTGTTGAGTCTACTGCTGTTGCAGGAAGGGCATTCCACACCCCTCCTACTCTCTGGGTAAATAACCTAACTCTTGACATCTGTCCTATATCTGTCACCCTCAATTTAAAGCTCTGTCCCCTCATGCTAGCCATCACCATCCGAGACAAAAGGCCCTCACTATCCACCCTATCTAACTCTCTGATTATCTTGTACGTCTCTACTAAGTCACCTCTCAACCTTCTTCTCTCTAACGAAAATAGCCTCAAGTCCCTCAGCCTTTCCTCATAAGACCTTCCCTCCAGACCAGGCAACATCCTGGTAAATCTCCTCTGCACCCTTTCCAAAGCTTCCACATCCTTCCTATAATGCGGTGACCAGAACTGTACACAATACTCCACAACGCGGCCGCACCAGAGTTTTGTCCAGCTGCAGCATGACCTCATGGCTCCGAAACTCAATCCCTCTATGAATAAAAGCTAACACACCGTACGCCTTCTTAACAACCCTATCAACCTGGGTGGCAACTTCCAGGGATCTATGTACCTGGACACCGAGATCTCTCTGCTCATCCACGCTGCCAAGAATCTTACCATCAGCCAAGTAACAGAAGGAATAACAGAAATAAAGGGTATTTAGCTAATGGTAAGATGCCTCTCAGCCATTCCATTTGCAAATTGAACAATATTTTCAATGTAAGTTTGGTTGTGTCTCTGCATGAGTCCACAACCCAGGGGAAATGCAACTAAGTCTTTAATCGTTGCCCAATGTGTCCCGTATGCCAAATTCATTCAAGTCTGGACATCCTGAAGCAAGCAATTATACTGACTGCAGATTTCTACTCGCCAATCCTAACATAAGCCTCTTGCTTCCTCTTGGCAAAAGATTCAACTTCCTTCGTAAACCACGGCTTCCTTGCTTAACCACTTCCTCCCTGCCTGACAGGTACATACTTATCAAGGACCCGCAGTAGCTGTTCCTTGAATAAGCTCCACATTTCAATAGTGCCCATCCCCTGCAGTTTCCTTCCCCATCCTGTGCATCCTAAGCCCATCCTAATCACATCATAATTGCCTTTCCCCCAGCTATAACTCTTACCCTGCTATATATACCTCTCCCTTTCCATCGCTAAAGTAAACATAACCAAATTGTGGTCACTATCACGAAAGTGCTCACCTACCTCCAAATCTAACACCTGGCCGGGGTCTTTACCCAGTACCAAATCTAATGTGGTCTCACCCCTTGTTGGCCTGTCTACATACTGTGTCAGGAAACCCTCCTGCATACATTGGACAAAAACTGACCCAACTATAGTACTCAAACTATAGCGTTTCCAGTCAATATTTGGAAAGTTAAAGTCTCCCATAACAACCACCCTGTAACTCTCGCTCATATCCAGAATCATCTTTGCTATCCTTTCCTCGACATCTCTGGAAGTATTCGGGGACCTGTAGAAAACTCCCAGCAGGGTGACCTCTCCTTTCCTGTTTGTAACCACAGCCCATACTACCTCAGTAGATGAGTCCTCATCAAACCTCCTTTCTGCCACCGTAACACTGTCCTTGACTAACAATGCCACACCTCCCCCTCTTTTCCCACCTTCCCTGTTCTTACTGAACCATCTAAACCCAGGAACCCTGTAACAACCATTCCTGTCCCTGCTCTCTATATGTCTCCGAAATGGCCACAACATCGAAGTCCCAGGTAGCGACCCCGTGCTGTAAGTTCACCCACCTTATTCCAGACGCTCCTGCCGGTGAAGTAGAGACACATCAAACCACCTTCCTGCCTGCCGGTCCACTCTTGCCACCTTGAAACATTATTTCTGACCTCACTCCTCTCAACCTCCTGTGCACTGGAGCTACAATCCAGGTTCCCATCCCCCTGCTGGATTAGTTTAACCCCTCCCCCCCCCCCGAGAGCATTAGCAAATTTCCCTCCCAGAGTATTGGTACCCCTCTGGTTCAGGTGTAGACCATCCTGTTTGTAGAGGTCCCACCTACCCCAGAGTGAGCCCCAGTTATCCAGATATCCTAAACCGAGCTAGTCCCAATTGCCAGCATTTGGTCCCGTATCCTTCTCCACCCTTCCTATTCATGTATCCATCCAGATGCCCTTTTAAATGATTGGTAAATTGATCTGTTGTCATGTGTACCAAAGTACAGTCAAAGGCTTTTTGGTACAGGCAGATGATAGTAAGCAGGGATGTACAGATCAAATAATAACTTAGGCAGAGGGGTACAGGTTACTTTGCACAGGGCGTTCGCTAGGCCACATCAACATTCGCGAGATCGGCATTATTTGAGGTTAGAGAATCCTTTCGTCAGTCTAATAACCGCTGGGAAGAAGCTGTTCCTGAACCTGCTGGTGTGTGTGTTCAAGCTTCCGTATCTTCTGCCTGAGCGAAGAGGTTGGAGGAGATCATTCCCGGGCTGCGACGGGTCTTTGATGATATTGGCAGCCTTTTCCACGGCGACGAGATGTGTAAACGCAGCCCATGGGGTGGGAGGTTGGTGTCCGTGACGGCCTGGGCTGTGCATACCACCTTCTGTAGTTTCTCCCGGTCCTGGGAGGAGCAGTTACCGTCCCAGACCGTGATGCACCCAGATGCTTTCAATGGGGCGACATCTGTGGAAGGTGGCGAGGGTCCTTCTGGACATAGGAGGGAGTGAGGGCTGCAGATGCTGGGGGACATGCCAAACTCCCTGAGCCGCTTGAGGAAGAGGAGGCGTTGTTGTGCCTTCCTGGCTGTGGGAAGGTTGTCAGTTACCGTCACTCTGAGAAATTGACGCTGTCCACCCGCTCAAGCTGTAACTGTACCAGCCTGCACCCCTTCCTCTGGCAGCTCGTTCCATAAACCCACCACCCTCTGTGTGTGAAAAAGTAGCCCGTCTTCAGTCTCTTTTTAAATGTTTCCCCTTGAACCTCAAACCTATGCCCCTCCAGTTTTGGACTCCCTTAGCCTCGGGAAAAGACCTTTTGAGTGTTAACCCTCTCCATGGCCCCTATGATTTCATAAACCTCTATAAGGTCACCCCTCACACTCTGGGGGAGTAAACCCCAATTTATTCAGTCTCTCCCTACAGCTCAAACCTCTCCAACCCTCACAGCGTTCTTGTGGGACCCAGCTGTTGCTGAAATTCCTCCCTCCCTCTACAAGGGGCAACGAATCCTCCACTATCAACATCCTGGGGGTTACCATTGACCGGAAATGGAACTGGACCAGTCCCTATAAATATTGTGGCTACAAGAGCAGAGTCAGAGGCTGGGAATCCTGCAGCGAGTCACTCCCCTCCTGACTCTCCCCCCAGAGCCCTGTCCCACCATCGACAAGGCACAGGCCAGGAGGGGGGAGGGAATACTCCCCATTGCCCCTGGAGGAGGGGGGCAGCTCCGACAACACTCGAGAAGCTCGACAGCGTCCAGGGACAAAGCAGGCCTCCCCCTCCCTCCCTCCTGCTCGATTGGCCCCACACCCACAAACCCCCGCTCCCACCACCACACCCCCCCCGACACTCAGTAACAGAAACTCACCTTCCAAACCCACGACCCCTACCATCCAGAAAGACTGGGTCAACGGATACACGGGAACACCACCCCCAGCAAGCCATTCCTCATCCTGAATTGGAAATATAATCATCGTCCCTTCGGTCTCACTGGGTCGCAATCCCAGAATTCCCCTGCCCCTGCTCCCCCCTGCCAGCCAAGGGCATTGTGGGTCGACCTACAGCATGTGGAACAGCAGTGGTTCAAGATGGCCGCTGGCCTCCATCTTCTCGAGGCTGGGCTAGTGGGGGGGGAGGTGGGGCCCAATTACGGAGGGCACAATAAATGCTGGGCCCGGCCAGCGAGGCCTCTGTCCCAGGAGTGAAATGTTTTCCAAACCAGCCACAGTGAGGGAATCTGTTTGTGTGGGGAAAAGGCTCTTCCTCCCTTGGTGCACCTTCACTGATGCCTGTGGTGGGCAGTGCTGGGGAGGACGTGGCCAAGGACGGGCACCGCACACGGATGACTGGGGCTTCTTGCCTTTGAGGGGCCTATGGCTTCCGTGACCCCGGTCCTGCCTGGGATCTTCCCCGTTACGTGAGACTGACCCCCCCCCCCCGAGGTTGGGAATGGGTTGAGATTCCTCTCCTCAGCCAGACAGCCAGCAGCTGAGGACGGAGCCCCACGAACCGCACCGGAAACAGAGTGCGCTGGAGAAACACGACAGGTCCAGCAGCGTCTGGAGAGAAGGAAACAAAATTAGCTTCTCGTGTGTCGTCCAGGCTGCCCCCTCCCCCATCCAGGGGCAAGTGGGGAGTATTCCCTCACATTCCTGACTTGGGCCTTGTCAATGGTGGGACAGGGCTTTGGGAGGGGGTAGTCAGGAGGGCAGTGACTCGCTGCAGGATTCCCAGCCTCGGACCTGCCTCTGACCCAGTGACACTGACGGGGCGATGATTATGTTTCCAATTCAGGAGGGGAGTGACTCGGTTGGGAGCTTGCAGGGGGTGGTGTTCCCATGTATCTGTCGGGTTCGATTCACCCCTCAGGCTGCTATCTGTGAGGAGTTTGCACATTCTCCCCTCCCCCCGTGTCTGCGTGGGTTTCCTCCGGGTTCTCCGGTTCCCTCACACAGTTCAAAGGTGTGCAGGTTAGGGTGAATTGGCTGTACTAAATTGCCGAGGTAAAAACAATGACTGCAAATGCTGGAAACCAGATTCTGGATCAGTGGTGCTGGAAGAGCACAGCAGTTCATGCAGCGTCCAACGTGCAGCAAAATCGACGTTTCGGGCAAAAGCCCTTCATCAGGAATAAAGGCAGAGAGCCTGAAGTGTGGAGAGATAAGCGAGAGGAGGGTGGGGGTGGGGAAAAAGTAGCATCGAGTACAATGGGTTAGTGGGGGAGGGGATGAAGGTGATAGGTCAGGGAGGAGAGGGTGGAGTAGATCGGTGGAAAAGGAGATAGGCAGGTAGGACAAGTCCGGACAAGTCATGGGGACAGTGCTGAGCTGGAAGGTTGGAGCTGGAGTGAGGTGGGGGAAGGGGAAATGAGGAAACTGTTGAAGCCCACATTGATGCCCTGGGGTTGAAGTGTTCCGAGGCGGAAGATGAGGCGTTCTTCCTCCAGGCGTCTGGTGGTGAGGGAGCGGGCGGTGAAGGAGGCCCAGGACCTCCATGTCCCCGGCAGAGTGGGAGGGGGAGTTGAAATGTTGGGCCACGGGGCAGTGTGGTTGATTAGTGCGGGTGTCCCGGAGATGTTCCCTAAAGCGCTCTGCTAGGAGGCATCCAGTCTCCCCTGTACTAAATTGCCCCATAGCATTCAGGCTTTGTGCAGGTTAGGATGCATTAGTAAGGGGTAAATGTAGAGTAATGGGCAATGTGTCTGGTGGGATACTCTTTGGAGGGTCAGTGTGGACTTGTTGGGCCAAATGGCCTGTTTCCGCACTGTCGGGATTCTATGGTTACCTTAGCAGTTAGTCAGAACTGAGAACCATAGAATCCCTACAGCGTGGAATCAGGTCATTTGGCCCATTGAGTCCACACCAGCCTTTCGAAGAGAATCCCACTCAGACACACAACCTCCCCCCCGCCCCATGCCTACAGCCCTGCATTTCCCATGGCTCACCCACCCTCATCTGTACATCCATGGACACTATGGGGTAATTTATCATGGCCAGTCCGCCTTAACCTGTACGTCTTTGGACTGTGGGAGGAAACCAGAGCACCCGGAGGAAACCCATGCAGACACCGGGGGATATGTCACTCCTGTGGGGCATTGTATATTAAATTGATTTTGGAGCAGAGAGATGGACGAGGAGCTAGCTCTTTTCACTCTACACGTTGGCCTGGTATTGCAGTGTCTCCGCGAACAGTGTACCCAACATCCTCAAAGTTAAAAATAGATTTATGCATCTTTGGCAGTAGTGGTCTCAATCAAGTGTTAGTTTATGATTTTTGAGGTGTTGGACTGGCATGCTTGAGGTTAAAAATCACACAGCGGTATGCTATTGTCCAACAGGTTTATTTGGAAGCACTAGCTTTTGGAGCGCTGCTCCTTCATCAGGTGGTTGTGGAGAATGTGATTCCATTACAGCGTGACGGAACTGAAATTGTATATTGAGAAAGACCCGGATTGTTTGTTAGGCCTCGCATCTTTTAGAATGGCCATGTTTACTTTCATATGTAAATTCCAGAACTTTCTTAAAGCTACGTTCTCAAGTGAACTTTAACAATAGGTGCCATGTCGGCCCAGATAATGCATTGAAGGTGTGAGGTGCCCTGTGTGAGGCTGTCTGTGCCCCAATGGTCAGACTGATTCTGATCTAAAAAAGGCATCTACAGAATCTTACATGGTTTCATGCAGTTTTTGATCAAAATCAAATGTAATTCTGCAATTACAAATTCACCCCAAAAACATGTGTGCATGTGTGTGTCTATGTGGGTGGGTGTGTGTGTGTGCATGTGGTGGTGTGCATGTGGGTGGGTGTGTGTGTGCATGTGGGTGTGTGTGTATGTGGATGTGGATGTGTGTGTGTGTGTATGTGGGTGTGTGTGTATGTGGATGTGTGTGTTTGCATGTGGGTGTGTGTGCATATGTGTGCGTGCGGGTGTGTGTGTGTGCTTGTGTGTGTGCATGTGTGTGTGTGCGCATGTGGGTGTGTATGTGCATGTGTATGTGGGTGTGTGTATGCATGTGGGTGTGTGTGTCTGTGCATGTGGGAGTGTGTTTGTAAGTGTGCATTTGTGTGTGTGTGTACGTGGATGTGTGTGTGTTTGTGGGTGTGAGTGTATATGTGTATGTGCATGTGGGTGTGTGTGCATGTGTGTGTATGCGTGCATTTGTATGTGTGTATTTGGATGTGTGTGTGTATGTGGGTGTGAGTGTATATGTGTATGTGGGTGTGTGTGTATGTGGGTGTGTGTGTGTGCATGTGTGTGTGTGTATGCGTGCGTGTGAGTGTGTGTGCGTGTGCGCGTGGGTGTGTGCATGTGTGTGTATGTATGCGTTTGTGTGTGTGTATGTGGGTGTGTGTGTTTATTTGTATGTGGGTGTGGGTGTGCGTGTGTGTCCATGTGTGCGTGTGAGTGTGTGTGTGCATGTGTGGGTGTGTGCATGTGGGGGTGTATGTATGTGTGTGCATGTGGGTGTGTGTATGTGTGTGCATGTGGGGTGTATGTATGTGTGTGCATGTGTGTGTGTGTGTGTATGAGTGAGCATGTGGGGTGTATGTGCATGTGGGTGTGTGCATGGGTGTGTGTGTGCATGTGGGTATGCAGCAGGTCAGGCAGCATCCAAGGAACATTCCTTGGATGCTGCCTGACCTGCTGCGCTTTTCCAGCTCTGATCTCCAGCATCTGCAGACCTCACTTTCTCCTCTTGCATGTGAGTATGAGCATGTGAGTGTGTGTGTGCATGTGGGTGTGTGCGTGTGTGCATGTGGGTGTGAGTGTGAGTGTGTGTGTGCATGTGGGTGTGTGCGTGTGTGTGTGTGTGCATGTGGTGGTGTATGTATGTGTGTGCATGTGGGTGAGTGTGTGCGTGTAAGTGTGTGGGTGTGTGTGCATGTACGTGTGAGTGTGTGCATGTGGGTGTGTATGTGTGTGTGCATGTGGGTCTTGGTGTGCATGTGTGTATGTGCATGTGGGTGTGTGTGTGTATGTGTGCATGTGGGTGTGGGTGTGTGTATGTGTGCATGTGGGTGTATGTGTGTGTGTGCGTGTGGGTGTGTGTATGTGTGCATGTGGGTGTATGTGTGCGTGTGGGTGTATGTGTGTGTGTGTGCGTGTGGGTGTGTGTATGTGTGCATGTGGGTGTATGTGTGCGTGTGGGTGTATGTGTGTGTGTGTGCGTGTGGGTGTGTGTATGTGTGCATGTGGGTGTGTGTGTGCAGGGGCTTTTGAGTGTCTATGAGAGAGTGCGTGTATGTGTATCTGTGTGAGTGAGTGTAACGGGGTATAAGTCTGTGAGACGGTGAGTGTGGGAGTGAATGTGTGAGCATATGAGAGAGAGCTTGTGTATGAGAGGGTCTGTGTGAGTGTATGGGTCTGTAGGAGTGTGTGTGTGTGTGTGTGTGTGTCTGTCTGTCTGTCTGTAAGGTAAAAACAATGAAAGCAGATGCTGGAAACCAGATTCTGGATCAGTGGTGCTGGAAGAGCACAGTACTCTCTCCCCACCCCACCCTCCCCTAGCTTATCTCTCCATGCTTCCAGCTCACTGCCTTTATTCCTGATGAAGGGCTTTTGCCCGAAATGTCGATTTCGCTGCTCGTTGGATGCTGCCTGAACTGCTGTGCTCTTCCAGCACCACTGATCCAATGTCTGTCTGTAAGTCTGTGTCTGTGTAACACAACTACCTAGTGCTTCCAAATAAACCTGCTGGACTATAACCTAGTGTTGTGTGATTTTAAATGTGTTACTTTATGTTAGGTTCCACGTTTGCCCCCCGGGATCAGACTAAAATGTTCTGAGCAATCTGGGAGTGATGTGGAAGGAGATGTCAAACCGAGGTGCTGCGGTGCCACATGTGGTGATGGGGTGTAACTGCAGCGTGACATGTATACATAGGGAGGTCAGCTCCCTCCTCATTCTACACAGAGAGGGGGATACAAGCAGAGCGGGAATTGACAACGTCTGACCAAGAAAGGGTGCACAGAAGTAATTTACTTTTTGCAACTTTTCAGATGGATGTGGAATTGAAACGTGTGGTGCTAGAAAGACAGGCAGCATCCGAGGAGCAGGAGAGTCGACGTTTCGAGCATAAGCTGTTCATTCCTGACACTTTCCCAGCACCACACCTTTCGACTCTGATCTCCAACATCTGCAATCCTCACTTTTTCTCCTAGATTGACGTGGGATGCCCAGGAGCTATTCCCACTAAGTGAGAGAAGCAATGATTTGTGTGTATGGGGAAGCTGCCTGAACACAGCAGGAAATGCAGACAATCTTTGTCCCAGTGGCAGCATTTATTGCCTGTCCCTAGTTGTCCCTGAGAAGGTGGTGGTGAGCTGCTCTCTTGAACCACTGCAGCCCATCTGCTGTAGTTGGACCCACAACACTGTTAGGCAGGGAATTCCAGGAATTTGACCCAGCAACACCGAAGGAACAGCACTCTGTTTGCGACTCAGGACGGTGAGTGCCTTGGAGGAGAACTTTCTGATAAGTCCCGCCTGTGGGGCACTGTATATTAAATGGGATTTTGGAGTAGGGAGATGGACTAGGAGCTTATTCTGTTCACCCCACACATATTGCAGTGTCTCCGGGAACGGTGTGTACCCAACATCACCAAAGTTAAAAGCAGATTTATTCATCTTTTGCAGTAGTGATTTCAGTGAAGTGTTACTTTCTGTTAGGTTCACACGTTTGCCCCCGTGGGCGCAGGGAGTGAGATCCCACACCTCAGCAAATGTCAAATGGTTGTCCAACTCTACAGAGGCCTGAAATTTCGTGGTTATCGTCTTGTACAAACAAGACATGCCTTCGGTTTGTTTCTTTGCTGGATAAACTCAAACCCCCATGTTTGTTTAGAACATAGAAAAATACAGCGCAGTACAGGCCCTTCGGCCCTCGATGTTGCGCCGACCGAAGCCTACCTAACCTACACTAGCCCAATAACCTCCATATGCTTATCCAATGCCCGCTCGAATGACCATAAAGAGGGAGAGTCCACCACTGCTACTGGCAGGGCATTCCATGAACTCACAACCCGCTGAGTAAAGAATCTACCCCTAACATCTGTCCTATACCTACCACCCCTTAATTTGAAGCTGTGTCCCCTAGTAACAGCTGATCCATACGCGGAAAAAGGTTCTCACTGTCAACCCTATCTAAACCCCTAATCATCTTGTAAATGTTTCTTCATATGTTACTGTACAGAATCGAACTGCTTCATAGAATCCCTACAGTGTCCAAACAGGCCATTTGGACCAACTAGTCCACACCGAAGAGTATCCCACCCAGACCCTTTGCCCTACCCTATTACACTACATTGGCCCCCGACTAATGCCACCCTGGCCTGAACACTATGGGGCAATTTAGCATGGCCAGTCCACCTTAACATGTACATATTTGGACTGTGGGAGGAAACCTACGCAGACACTGGGGAGCGGGGGGTGGGGGGAGTACAAATTCCGCACAGACACGGTCACCCGAGGGTGGAATTGAACCTGGGTCTCTGGCGCCCTGAGGCAGCAGTGCTAACCGCTGAGCCACTGTGTCAGCCATAGCTGGGGAAGGCTAGTGGTTACACTGACGACAGGGAGGGGGTGTAGTGAATCAAGTACTGGAGTCAGAGCCCAGAGGGAGAGGGAAAAGGGATAGGCAAACAAAGAGGTAGGTGATGGGAAGCCAATAGAGAGGGCCCGACGCTAAGTTGGGTGTTAATGAGAAGTGGGAATAGTTGTGAGAGGTTTGGCTGCATTGGGAGTAACCCATTCAATGCAGGACCTGGGGCAGGAGGAGATGCTGGACATCTTAAAATGTAAAAGTATTCTTTTCACTGTATCTTGATCCAGGCGAGAATAATTATTCAAATCTCTCACTCTCTTCCTCTCTTCTTTCTCCCTTCTATCTCTCTCTGTCGGAGTCTCTCTCTCTCTCTCTCTCCTGTCTCTTCCTTCTCTTTTTTGTGTTCTTTTCCCCCTTCTCTCTCTCCCGGAGTCTCTTTCTCTCCCTCTCCCTCGCTCTCCTTCCCAACCCCCCAACCCCCTCAACCTTGAATTCTCTTTCTCTCTCTCTCTCTGTTTTGTCTCTCATTCTCTTCTATCTCTTCCTTCCCCCTTCTCTCTCTCTAACTCTCTCTCTCTCTTTGACTCACTTCTCTTCCTACCCCTCTCTCCATGAATGCATCGATAAATTCCCTGTAATGAAAGGGGGCCTGGGCTTGCTGTTGATGGACTGGGACTGTGCAAGTTGCTGGGACAGTGGAGCTGACAGGGAGGGCGCGGGCTGAACGGCCGCCTTGAGGCGCTGCAGCGCTCAGCTGGGGTTCAGTCAGGCGCGCTCCGCAGAGACTCCGCCCCCTTCCCCCCCCGGTGACAGCCGATTGGTCCCTGAGCCTCATCTGCATGGCGGTGAAACAGACTGGATCGCAAACGGATCAACTGCTGCGGAGTGATCTTCTGATCTAGTTGGAAATCCTGGGACAGGGGCTATACCAGCGATAAAAGGTCCAGCAGTCAGTCGCAAAAACTTTGAACACAGTCAGGTCGATTGTAAAGGCAGAGGGCAAAGGTGACCAGCATGGGTCGCAACATTTGTGGTATCGCTTCTCGGCCTTTTGGCTAAGATCAAGTGTAGTTTCTGCCTCAAAGGTGTTCAGGAGGCGAGAGAGAGGCGGGGAAAACTGTCCCAGCTCCAGGAAAGTATGCAGAACCTGCTCCTGCTGCAGACGTTGGGGGTCGATGTCACGGAGGACCTCAAGGAGGTGAAGGGCCAGCAAGCCTCGCTCTTTGCCTCGGAGGCCTCCAAGATAATCTTCCGGTCCAGGGTCCGCTCGGTAGAGCAGGACGAGACGTGCTCACGTTTCTTCTTCCAGAAGGTGCACAAAGAGAGCTCCGTGCTCAGCAGCCTGAAGGAAGAAGATGGCTCGGTAACGTCATCTCAGGCTGACGTCATGAGGATCAGTAAATCCTTCTATGCCAGCCTGTATGACGCGAAGCCAACCGACAGCACGGCCTCACAGTCGTTCCTGTCCTCTATCACGGAGGTCCTAGAGGACGGAACGCGAGAGAGGCTGGATCAGCCGCTATCTCTGGATGAGCTGACCAGGGCCCTCGAGTCCTTCGAAAAGAATAAAACTCCCGGAAGCGACGGCTTACCGGTCGAGATCTATTCCGCTCTTTGGGACTTGATTGGCCGGGACCTGCTGGAGGTGTATGTCAGTATGCTTCGGGCAGGTACCATGAGTGAATCCATGAGGAAAGGCATCATCACCCTCATCTATAAGCGGAAGGGGGAGAGGGATGAAATTAGAAATTGGAGACCGATCTCACTGCTAAACACAGACTACAAAATCTTGTCAAAGGTCATCGCAAACCGGGTCAGGTCTGCTCTGGGAACGGTGATCCACCCCGACCAAACCTGTGCTGTACCGGGCAGGAAGATCTCTGAGAGCCTCGCACTCCTCAGGGATACGATCGCCTACGTGCAGGACAGGGGGGTGGACACCTGCCTCATCAGCCTGGACCAGGAGAAAGCCTTTGACAGGATATCGCATACATATATGAGGGATGTCCTCTCCAAAATGGGCTTTGGGGAGGGAATCTGCAATTGGATCAGACTGCTCTACACCAACATTGTCAGTGCAGTCTCAATCAATGGGTGGGAATCAGATAGCTTCCCTGTAAGATCTGGAGTCAGGCAGGGCTGCCCACTCTCTCCTGCCTTGTTTGTATGTTGCATAGAGCCATTTGCCGAATCCATCAGGAAGGATGCGAGCCTGAGAGGGGTGACTATTCCTGGCAGCGGGGGCCTACAGGTTAAGGCCTCCCTGTACATGGATGACGTCGCCGTTTTCTGCTCGGATCCGCTGTCCGTGCACAGACTCCTGTGCATCTGCGACCAGTTCGAGCGGGCCTCGGGGGCCAAGGTAAACCGAGGGAAGAGCGAGGCCATGCTCTTCGGGAACTGGACCGACCAATCCTATATCCCCTTCACCGTCAGGACTGGCCACCTGAAGGTGCTGGGTATTTGGTTCGGGGGTGCTGGGGCGTGCGCCAAGACCTGGGAGGAGCGGATCAGGAAGATGAGACAGAAACTAGGCAGATGGGAGCAACGGTCGCTCTCCATCGCGGGGAAAAACCTGGTCATCAGGTGCGAGGTACTCTCAGTATTGTTGTATGTGGCACAGGCCTGGCCTATCCCCAGAACCTGTGCTGCCGCAGTCACCCGGGCCATCTTCCACTTCATGTGGAGATCAAAGATGGACCGGGTCCGAAGAGACACCATGTACAAAGAGCGGTGCAATGGGGGAAAAAACACTCCCAATGCCACCCTCGCCCTGATGGCCACCTTTGTGTGTGGCTGCATCAAGCTGTGCGTGGATCCCCGGTACGCAAACACCAAGTGTCACTACGTACTGAGGTTCTACCTGTCCCCGGTGTTGCGAAGGATGGGCCTGGCCTCGCTGCCGCGGAACGCTCCGAGTAGTTGGACCGTTCCGTACCACCTGTCCTTCGTGGAGAAATTTCTGAAAAAAACACCTTTGACCACAAGTCCATCAGGAAGTGGTCAGCACGTAGTGTCCTTGAGACCCTTCGGGAAAAGGAGAGGGCGGATCCTGTTGAGTGGTTCCCTGAGCAGACTGTCAAAGCAATTTGGCAGAATGCCTCATCGCCAGAACTTTCTAACAAGCACCAAGACATGGCTTGGCTGGTGGTGAGAAGGGCTCTACCCGTGAGATCGTTTATGCACGCCCGGACTCTCTGCCGCACCGCACGCTGCCCTCGAAGTGGCTGCGGGGGGGACGAGACTGTCACACACCTCCTTCTGGAATGTGCCTATGCAGAGGAAGTCTGGAGAGGAATGCAGTGGTATTTGTCGAGGTTCGTCCCGAGCAGCGCCGTGACACGGGACTCCGTGCTCTACGGCCTGTTCCCCGGGACGCACACCGAGACGAATATCAACTGCGCCTGGAGGATCATCAACTCGGTGAAGGACGCTCTCTGGGTGGTCCGAAACCTGTTGATCTTCCAGCTGAAGGAGTTGACCCCGACTGAGTGTTGCAGACTGGCACATTCCAAGGTCCAAGACTACGTGTTGAGGGACGCGCTGAAGCTTGGGGCAGCTGCCGCCAAGGCGCGGTGGGGAAAGACCACCGTTTAACATCTGCCTGTCTAAAGAAGATCAGGGGGCCCATGCAGTCATTTGGGCTCTGCTGACGCCTCAGCCCAATATAAGGGCATAGGAGTGAGAAATGCACAGACTTGCATATAAAAAGGAAAATTCTAAACTGTGTATGTTAATGTGAACATATGTATGGCATTACCCAATGTACAGTGTATCAAATTATTTATGAATATTTACGAATAAAGTATATTTTGAAATAAAAAAAAAAAAAAAAATTCTGTTCTTATCAGTTTAATATCTGATATCCCCGTATGTGGGGAGCTCTGTATTAAATTGATTTTTGGAGCAGGGGGCTGGACTCGGAGCTTGCTCTGTTCACCCCACACATCGGCCTGGTATTGCAGTGTTTCCGGGAACGGTGTACCCTTCCTTACCACAGTTAAAAGTAGATTTATACAACCTCACTGAAGTAATCTCCTATATGAGGTTAGTGTGTGCAATCCCCCCCATGTCTGACTGCCCCTCCTTGCATTTGTCAGTTTAATATCTGATATTCCCCATGTGGGGAACTGGATATTAAATTGATTTTTGGAGCAGGGGGCTGGACTCGGAGCTTGCTCTGTTCACCCCACACATCGGCCTGGTATTGCAGTATTTCTGGGAACTGTGTACACGTCCTTACCAAAGTTAAAAGTAGATTTATACAACCTCACTGAAGTAATCTCCTATATGAGGTTCGTGTGTGCAATCCCCCACATCAGCCCCCATGTCTGACTGACCCTCCTGATGCCTTGCATTTATGTGGCTATATTCAAGCAGCACATGCCTTTGGTTTGTTTCCTGGATAGACTCAAACCCTCATGTTTGCTTCATATCTTACTGTACGCAATCTAGCCGTTTCATAAAATCCCTACAGTGCACAAACAGGCCATTTGGCCCAACAAGTATCCCACCCAGGTCTTCTACTCTATTACTCGACAATTATGGAACAATTTAGCGTGGTCCACTCCACCTAACCTGCACATCTTTGGACTGTGGGAGGAAACTGGAGCACCCGGAGCAAACCCACGTAGACATGGGGAGAGAATGTACAACCTCCACACAGTCGCCCCAAGGCTGGATGAGTGGCTGAACAGAGGCTGGTAGCTAAGTTTGGTACCCATGGGGATGGCCTCAACTGGGACCTTGGGTTCATGTCCCACTACAGGGGACCCCACTGCACTACACACTTACACACACACACTCACACGTTCACACTCGCACTCACACACCTACACACGCACACATACATACGCACACTCACACACGCACGCATACACACACGTACACATACATGCACACATACACTCACATAAACACACGTGCACACACGTACACACTCTTATATACTCACGCGCTCACACGACCCTCTCTCATTCACACGCTCTCTCATCAAACACACACACATACACCCCCCAAACACACCCTCTCACAGGCTTATACCCTGTAACACCCATGCACACATTCTACTGAGCACGCATACATGCATTCTCTCATGCGCACTCACGCGCACACTCTCTCTCTCCCTCACGCGCACTCACACATACACACGTCTGTATATCCTGTGACCATAGAGCGTAAGGTATAGCAGCAGATCTGGCCATTCGGCCCATCGGGTTTGCCCCACCATTTTGATCATAGCCGATCTGTTTCTCAAATCCATTCCCTTTCCTTCTCCCCATAACCCTGGATCCCCTGAACAATGGGGTAAACAGTTTAGTTCCCCTTACCTGAGGAAAGATTTACTGCCATTGGAGAGAGTGCAGCAGCCAGTCTGCCCGGTTGTTACTGGGTATGGAGGGACTGCCTTATGAGCAGGTTGGGCCTGTACTGATTAGAGCTTAGGAGAATGAGCAGGAACCGTATTGAAAGGGCTTGACAGGGGACCTGGGGAAAGGTTGTTTCCCCCATGGGCGAGAGTCTAGCACCAGAGGGCATTACCTCAGAGTAAGGCAGATGAAAGATGTGGAGGAATTTCTCCCATGAGGGGGATGAATCCTTTACCACAGGTGACTGTCAAGGCTGGCTCATTAAGTATGTTCAGGATGTGGAGGAGCCGGTGTTGGACCGAGGTGGACAAAATTAAACATTACACAGCACCAGGTTACAGTCCAGTTTATTTGGAAGCACTAGCTTTTGGAGCGCTGCTCTCCCGACAGCTTCCTGATGAAGGAGCGGTGTTCTGAAAGCAAGTCCTTCCAAGTAAACCTGTTGGACTATCACCTGGTGCTGTGGGATTTTTAACTAAGTACAGTAGTGCCTCGACATACGGCCGACCCCGCTCAGGAACAAATCAGTTTACGAACAGGATTGTATGTAAGATTTTGCTTCAGCGTACATTCGGAATTCAAGGTACGAACGGAGGTGCGACCACAAAAAGCCCGTGTGCGAAAACGTGGTTTCATTGTTCTGCTTTGCTACACACTAGTTGAACGCAAAAGCTCTCAGGTCCCGCCTGATCTCATTTAGTCGTCTTTGGCGTGTGCGCTGTGAACAGCGTTCGTTGCTACATCCAAGTATTCTTACACAGTCCGAACAATGGGAAACATTCATTCAGTTCACAAACTTTTTGGTTTGCGAACCGGGACCCGGAACGGATTAAGTTTGTAAGTCGAGGCGCTACTGTATATTCAAGGCTGAGATAGACAGATCTTTGATCGGTAAGGTGGGGGGGAAGGGGGAGGGGGTCGAGGGTCATGGGGAGAAAAGAAAGAAAGTGGGAGTGGAGGGTGGTCTGATCAGCCACGGGCTCGTTAAATGGCAGGGCCATACTCGATGGGCTGAATGGCCTGGTTTCTCCTCCTGTGGTTGAGTTAGTTTTTGTCCAATGGTTCGGGGTGGGTTTTGCAGGAGAGGGGTTGGAGTGGAGAGGGTGTGTGTGTGTCGGGGAGGGGGTGATGGTAAGCAATATGCAGTGGGAAATAGTCTGGAAGCTGTCACTGCAGATCTTAAACTGGATTGATAACGGATTCCCTTGTCCCCATATCCTGTCAAACAGCAGGCCACAGTCGGTGGGACAGATCTCTGAGAGCAGTCTATCAAGATCGGGAGGTCTGCTGGTAAGTGCCATCATTCACCGGTCTGTATATCCTGTGACCATAGAGCGTAATGTGAGAAACAAAACTCACTCACTTCTATAATTTCAGTCCGAGACAAGATCTGAATCAGTAGTGCCCTTTATTTCACATTTGCAAGTGGGTGCGATGTCCACAAGGCAGGGACAAAACACACACCAAATTCAACGAATACTCAATATTTATATAATTTAGTTTCTATATTTTTTAACGTTTCATTGCTCCTCCCCTGTTTACATCCTCCGCTTCCCTAAGACCGGTACCCCTTACTCCTGTTTATCTCTTGCCTTATCCGGTCTTGTCTGTGACAAAACGCTTATTTCTGGCCTCACAAGGCCGTTTGACCTCATCCCGCTGTGGGTCATTGTTCGGCATATCCTTTCCTTACCATTATCTACTCCCTCCATCTGTGTCTCCCCTCTCATACCGATCGTTAAGACCCTTTTAATTGGGGTTTGTTCCTGTGTTTCTGAAAAATGTTTATACCTACTCTTTGTACAGGCGTATCGAGCTTAACTGCCTCCCCTCACAGCACCTTATCTATTCCCCTGTAATATCTACCATTGTTTTGCAGTCCCGTTTCATTCTTACAGACATTTTTAGCTAATACAAAAAAACAATGATGTATTTCCTCCACATAGTTTCCATTCTTGTTGACTCAGCTCTTGTCTGAAACAATTACACACTGGTGTGAGTTCATTTACTTTGTATAAGTAATTATAATTGCAGAAGTAACCCTACTTTATCTATATCCCACAGTAAGGTATAGCAGCAGATCTGGCCATTCGGCCCATCGGGTTTGCCCCCGCCATTTTGATCACGGCCGATCTGTTTCTCAAATCCATTCCCTTCCCTTCTCCCCGTAACCCTGGATCCCCTGAACAATAAAGAACTGATCTCTCCCTCTCTCTCTGTCTTAAATACCCTCAGTGACATGACCCCCACCCCCCCACAACCCCCTCCAGCCATGCGTCCCACAGATTCCCCACCCTGCGGCTGAAGAAATCCCACCTCCCCTCAGTTTGCAAGGGTGGACCCTTCACTCTGAGGCTGGGCCCTCATGTCCTGGTCTCTCCGACTGGTGAAAACGTCTTTGTCACATCCACTATATCCAGGCCACTCAGTCTCCTGTAAGTTTCAGTTCGATTGCCCCCTTCATCCAGTGACCCAGGGACTTCAGCCATTCCCCCACTGATGTCACCTCATGTCCCTGTGTCTATAGAGGGTGTCTGTTCTCACGTCTGCTCTATGTGTTTCGTTGGTGTGACTGCTCTCAGCTCTGCACCGTGTGTGTGTGTGTCTCTCTCTCTCACTACAGTGCGACCTCTCTTGTCATTGCTTCATGTGTCTCCTCTGTGTGACAGCTCTCAGCACTATGTCCACCGACAGTGTCACTGCCCGTACCTGTGTCCCGTCTGTGTGTCTTTGCAGTGCAGTGTGTTGGGGACAGTTCCAGACAGTCCGTTCCTGTGTCTGTTGAAACTAAGACTCCCCGGTCTTTGTCAGGATCCAGTCCTCGCCGTGAGATGAAATGGTGAATGTGAGATGGAGATTCAGGTTCCAGCAAAGGTCCTCATCTCTGCTCAAGTGTCCACAGCTTTGTACATGCCCCTGCTCTTATTGTGAGAATGTACATATACACGCAGGCACACACACACATGCAATCACACGGACACTATTACACAGACACACACACGCAATCGCACGGACACAATTACACACACACACTCAGGCACACACAAACATGCAATCACACGGATGCAATTACACACACATACACAGGCACACACGCACATACAATCACATGGACACAATTACACAGACGCACACGCAGGTACACACAAACATGCAATCACACAGACAATTGCACAGACACACACGCAGGTACACACGCACATGCAATCACACGGACACAATTACACAGACGCACATGCAGGCACACACACAAGCAATCTCACCGACACAATTACACAAATATACAGGCGCACAAACACAATTACACTCAGACAAACACATGCACCAAGGTGCAGGTACACAATTACACAGCAGACACACAGAGGTACATGTTCTCAAATACACAGTCTCTCACACACACAGGCGCACTTACACACTTATACAGTCTCAAACACACACACACACACACAGAGGCACAGTTACACAGACACATCCACATATAGACACATATACATACAGGCACACATACCCAATTACACAGACACATACACACGTACAGGCATACATAGTCAATTACACAGGCACACACACATTCCGGCACACTGACCCAATTACACAGACACCCACATACAGGCACACAGACATAATTACAAAGACTGACATACACACCCATAGAGGCACACAGAGCCAATTCCACAGTCACACACACACACCCAATTACACAGACACACACGAATACAGGCACACATACCCAATTTCACAGGCACACACACATGCAGGCACACAGACACACCCACATACAGGCACACAGACCCAATTACATAGACACACACGCACACATACAGGCGCACATACCCAATTACACAGACACACACACATACAGGCACACACACCCAATTACACAGTTAGACACACACACATACCTAATTACACAGGTATCTACAATTACAGGCACACACACCCAGTTACACAGACACCCAGATGCAGTTGAACGTATATACACACACAGCCGGATGGGCACACACATATGTGCAAGCACATGGAAACAGTTATACAATTGGCTGAATACATACGTTTGCAAGTACACAGACACAATCTCACAGTCAGACAGACACACGGACACATTCAGGTGCACGTGCACAGTAACAGTTGGACAGACACCCTGACCCATGTGCACGTACACGATTACACAGTCAGGCAGACACACACGCAGGCACGTGTACATCACTACAGAATCGGACAGACACACACAGATGTACATCGACAGACAGACTGGCACACTCACCCACCCACCAATACACACACACACACCCGCCCCCACCTCCCCCCAGGAAGTCTCGATGCAGTGATTGGGAACAGAGGCTCTAACTTCTGTCCTTGCCCTTGACTCTGAGGCTGCTGCCCCTGGTCCCTGCTCCCTGGGAACAGGGAGACCCAGTGGTTGAGAAGCAGTTCCAGCGGAGGTGAGGTTGCAGGGTGGGAAAGCCGGGGGAGTGGGGAGGGAGGGTGGGTTATGGAGCCTGAATCCCAACGTGGCCAATCCAGCAGGACCCAGGAGGCTGGAATCCGACGGGGGAGTTCTCCCCCTTTCCGTGCACGGTGACTGAAGCGAGGGGTGTGCCACCCGTTCAAAGTGATCACTGCCCCCCCCCACTCCCCCTGCCCAATCCTGGCTGAAGGGTGACTCCTCTCTCCTTTGCAGACACCCAGAGGAAGTTCCATCCCGTCCGGGAGGAGCACACCGAGAGACACAACCATGGGTGAGTGAAACACCTGACCCAGCGGAACGGGAGCATAGAACAGTCCGGAACAGTACAGGCCCTTCGGCCCTCGATGTTGCGCCCAATGTGTGGAACCCATCTGATGCCCATCTAACCGGCACTATTTCCATTCTTGTCCATATGTTTATCCTACGAACATTCAAATGCCCTTAAAGTTCGTGGCACGGTGGCTCAGTGGTTAGCGCTGTTGCCTCACGGCACCAGGGACCCAGGTTCGATTCCCGCCTCGGTCAACTGACTGTATGGAGTTTGCACATTCTCCCCCCAGTGTCTGCGTGGGTTTCCTCCGGGTGTTCCGGTTTCCTCTCACAACCCAAAGATGTGTAGGTTAGGGTGGATTGGCCATGCTAAATTACCCATAGTGCCCAGGGATGTGCAAGTTAGGGTGGATTGGCCGTGCTAAATTACCCATAGTGCCCAGGGATGTGCAGGTTAGGGTGAATTGGCCGTGCTGAATTACCCATCGTGCCCAGGGATGTGTAGGTTCGGTGCATTAGTCAGGGGTAAATGTAGAGCAGGGAGAATGGGTCTGGGGGGGGTTACTCTTCGGAGGGTTGGTGTGGGCTTTTAGGGCCGAAGGGCCTGTTTCCACACCGAGGGGATTCTGTGATTCTTTCTCTGATTGTTGGTGAGTCTGCTCCTGTTGTGGGCAGTGCGTTCCACACCCCGACTACTCTCTGGGTAAGGAACCTACCTCTGCCATCAGCCCTACATCTACCACATCTCCGTTTACAGCTATGTCCCCACGTGCTGGCCGTCACCATCCGAGGGAAAAGGCTCTCACTGTCCAAGGAGGAGGAAAGGAGGAGGGGATCTCAGGGGAATTGGTGGGAGAGAGAGAGAGAGGGACAGGCCGAGGGTCAATCCATGGAGAGGTAGGAGGGAGATACACACTCGGAATGATATTTTTCGGAGGGGGTTTGTTGGGATTGACGGGGGTGGTGTTGCTGCCTTTTGGAGCGGGAGACACACTGAGGTGGGGGGGAAGGGGATGTTTCACAATGGTTGGATATTGAAATCCCCCCCACCCAGAGTACACTGGGCACTCCCACCCTCCTTGGTGCCCCCTCCAAGTGTTGCTCAACGTGGAGGCGTAGAGATTAGGAGGGCAGGGCACTGCGGGGTCATCAGCAGGAGGCTTCCTCACCCGAGTTTAACCTGAAAGGATAGGGGTGCGGGGTAATCAGCCCCATGTTTAACCTGAAGGGATAGGGGTCAGGGGTCAGGGCACTGTGGGGTAATCAACTCCGAGTTTAACCTGAAGGGATAGGGGTCAGGGGTCAGGGCACTGCAGGGTAATCAGCTCCGAGTTTAACCTGAAGGGATAGGGGTCAGGGGTCAGGGCACTGCAGGGTAATCAGCCCCATGTTTAACCTTAAGGGAAGGGGGTCAGGGCACTGTGGGGTAATCAGCTCCGAGTTTAACCTTAAGAGAAGGGGGTCAGGGGTCAGGGCACTGCAGGGTAATGAGCTCCGAGTTTAACCTGAAGGGATAGGGGTCAGGGGTTAGGACACTGCAGGGTAATCAGCCCCATGTTTAACCTTAAGGGAAGGGGGTCAGGGCACTGTGGGGTAATCAGCTCCGAGTTTAACCTTAAGAGAAGGGGGTCAGGGGTCAGGGCACTGCAGGGTAATGAGCTCCGAGTTTAACCTGAAGGGATAGGGGTCAGGGGTTAGGACACTGCAGGGTAATCAGCTCCGAGTTTACCCGTAAGGGAAGGGGGTCAGGACACTGTGGGGTAATCAGCCCTGAGTTTAACCTGAAGGGAAAGGGGTCAGGGGTCAGGGCACTGTGGGGTAATCAGCCCTGAGTTTAACCTGAAGGGAAGGGGGTCAGGGGTCAGGGCACTGTGGGGTAATCAGCCCTGAGTTTAACCTGAAGGGAAGGGGGTCAGGGGTCAGGGCACTGTGGGGTAATCAGCTCCGAGTTTAACCTGAAGAGAAGGGGGTCAGGGGTCAGGGCGCTGTGGGATAATCAGCTCTGAGTTTAACCTTAAGGGAAGGGGGTCAGGGGTCAGGACACTGTGGGGTAATCAGCTCTGAGTTTAACCTGAAGGGATAGGGGTCTCCTAAACGTTACCATCTCGAAGGACAAGGGCAGCAGATACATGAGAACAACACCCCCCCACCCCCACCTCCATCCTCCCCAGGGTCTCCCTCTGAGTCACCCTCACTCCTGACTGGGAAATACATTCCAGACGTGACCCAGCGACAGTGAGGGGAGCAGTGAACTCGCTCCAGGTCAGGACCGTGCCCTGGGGGACATCTGGCAGACTGTGGCGTTTCCACTGCATTTCCCCGCTCCCCTGGTCGTTTTGGTTTTGGAGTTGTTGGGTTGAGTTGAGGGAGGGGGAGGGCATGTGGGTCGTGCCTTTGGAAGGCCATCAGTCAGCCCGCTGCTTCCGGAACCTTCTGTGTTTGACGCGTCTCGGGGGCCGAAGGGGCTGAGTCTCTGAGGTGGTTGCGGATGGAACCGGAGGGGAGCATGGGCCAAACCTTATGGACCAGGCTGAGGGATGTGAGCGTGGGCTGGTAGAAGTAGATTCAGTCGCTGCCCCTCCAGCAGGGAATCGGAAAAATATCCGGGAGGAGAGAGAGAGAGAGCGAAGGTACACGGGGCTGACTGGATTTGTCTTCAAAAGTGCCAGAACGACCAGACTCCACGGCCCAATGTGCTGTCTCCTTTTCACGGTCACGCCAGAACATTCTCCTGACCCCACTCACTCCCTGGAACAGGCGCACTTCTCCAGAGAGCGTCACTGATTGGAGATCCACATCTCTCTCTCTCTCGCTCTCTCCCTCTCTCTCTCTCTCTCTATCTCTCTCTGTCTCTCTCTCTCTCTGTTTCTCTATTTCTGTCTCTCTCTCTGTGTCTCTCTGTTTCTGTCTCTCTATCTCTGTGTTTTTCTCTCTCTCTCTCTCTCTCTTCCCTGTCTCTCTCTCCCTGTGTCTCTCTGTTTCACTCTCTCCCTCTCTCTCTCTCTCCCCCCCTCTCTGTCTCTCTGTCACTCTCTCTGTCCCTCTCTCCTCCCCCCCCTCGCTATCTGTCTCTGTCTCTCTCTCTCTTCCCTCTGTGTCTCTCTCTGTGTCTCTCTGTTTCTGTCTCTCTCTCTGTCTCTCTCTCTCCCCCCCCCCCCCCATCTCTCTGTCCCTCTCTCCTCCCTCTCTCTCTCTATCTCTCTCTGTCTCTGTCTCTCTCTTTCTCTCTCTCTCTCTCCTCTCTCTCTGTCTCTGTCTCTCTCTCCCTCCCCCCACTCTCTGACAGAGGTGGGTGGCTTGGGGGGAAGGGGGGAGTGCATTGAAAACGGAAGTGCCCGTGGAGGTCTCTCCAACCCCTGTCCAAGGGGCAAACTCCGTGGTGGGACCTGATCCCTCTCTGTTTGTTTGGGGCTCACTAACAGTTGTTCCCCCCTCCCCACCGCACCCCCTACTGCCTGCCCAGCCTGATGTTCACTTCATAGCACAAGGGGAGCGTATCAGACTGGACCAGGAACCGGGGACTGTTACACATCGGGGCGTGAGAGTTTCTGAATTGATATTTGTGGCCAAGTTACTTTCTCTCTTCAATTTAGGCTCACCTTCTGCAGGGTCTGGAGACAGTGTGTCTCACAGGTGAGATGTTCCAGCATGGTGTTAACTCTGTTGGTGTCTCTGTGTGCCCTTCTCTGTCTGTGTGTTTAGCTCTGTGTCTCACTCACTGAGTGTGTGTCTCCCCCTCTCTGCCCTCCTTGGCTTCTCTGTTTTGCCTCAGTATCTTGCTTTCTGTCTCCCTGTTCTGTCATTATCCTTCTGTATTCCTTCTTTGCTGTTGCTTGACTCTCTATTGTCATGTCTTTCTCTTCTCAAGTCTCTCTCTCTATCCATCAGTATCTCTTTCTCTCTTAGCCCCCTCCCTTTATCCCTATCTCCCTCAGTCCCCTCCCTTTATCCCCATCTCCCTCAGTCCCCTCTCTTTATCCCCATCTCCCTCAGTCCCCTCTCTTTATCCCTATCTCCCTCAGTCCCCTCCCTTTATCCCCATCTCCCTCAGTCCCCTCCCTTTATCCCTATCTCCCTCAGCCCCCTCCCTTCATCCCTATCCCCCTCAGTCCCCTCCCTTTATCCCTATCTCCCTCAGTCCCCTCCCTTTATCCCTATCTCCCTCCGTCCCCTCCCTTTATCCCTATCTCCCTCAGTCCCCTCCCTTTATCCCTATCTCCCTCAGTCCCCTCCCTTTATCCCTATCTCCCTCAGTCCCCTTCCTTTATCCCTATCTCCCTCAGCCCCCTCCCTTTATCCCTATCTCCCTCAGTCCCCTCCCTTTATCCCTATCTCCCTCAGTCCCCTCCCTTTATCCCCATCTCCCTCAGTCCCCTTCCTTTATCCCTATCTCCCTCCGTCCTCTCCCTTTATCCCTATCTCCCTCAGCCCCCTCCCTTTATCCCTATCTCCCTCAGTCCCCTCCCTTTATCCCCATCTCCCTCAGTCCCCTTCCTTTATCCCTATCTCCCTCAGTCCCCTCCCTTTATCCCTATCTCCCTCAGTCCCCTTCCTTTATCCCCATCTCCCTCAGTCCCCTCCCTTTATCCCTATCTCCCTCAGCCCCCTCCCTTTATCCCTATCTCCCTCAGCCCCCTCCCTTTATCCCTATCTCCCTCAGCCCCCTCTCTTTATCCCTATCTCCCTCAGCCCCCTCCCTATATCCCAATCCCCCTCAGTCCCCTCCCTTTATCCCTATCTCCCTCCGTCCCCTCCCTTTATCCCCATCTCCCTCATCCCCCTCCCTTTATCCCTATCTCCCTCAGTCCCCTCTTTTATCCCAATCCCCCTCAGTCCCCTCCCTTTATCCCTATCTCCCTCAGTCCCCTCTCTTTATCTCTCTCTAAGGGACCTGGAGGGCAACTTTTTCACTCAAAAGCTGGTACGGGTGTGGAATGAGCTGCCAGAGGAAGTGGTGGGGGTGTTACACTGACAACATTTAACAGGCATCTGGATGTGGACAGGAATAGGAAGGGTTTGGAGGGATATGGGCCGGGTGCTGGCAGGTAGGACTAGATTAGGTTAGGAATGTCTGGGTTGGCACGGACGGGTTAGACTGACGGGTCTGTTTCTGTGCTGTACATCTCAATGACTCTATGAAGTGTTTCCAACACTGACTAACACCGGGTACCAGGGTGGAGGGACACGGAACCGTACGGCACAGTACAGGCCCTTCGGCCCTCCATGTTGTGCCGGCCTAACCTCGGTACCCTACATTTTACTCTCATCCCTGTGCCTATCTAAGAGTCGCTGAAATGTCCCGAATGTATCTGACTCTACTCGCACAGCTGGTAGTGCACCCCACGCACCCACCACTCCCCGTGGAAAGAACTGAACTCTGACACCTCCTTTTAAACGTCCTGGGAGTCGGGTTAGCTCAGTTGGCTGGACGGTTGGTTTGCAGAGCTGTGTGATGTTGACGGCGTGGGTTCAATTCCCATCACCGGTTTGGGGTTACCCCTTCTCAACTTCTCTCCCTCGCCCGAGGGCTGGGGCCCCCTCAGGTTAAATCCCTCCCAGTCACTTCTTTCTGTAATGAGAGAGCAGCCCCCGGGGTCTGGTAGGACCATGGCAACACAGCAACGTAAATGTCCCGAGTGTATCCGACATTGGCTGGGTTGGTGGGTGGGAGTAGGATCGAAGTGGGTCCCCCGTGGACAGGGTGAGCTCAGAGAGGGCAGTGGGTGGTAAATGGAGAAGGTTTGAGGTTCAGGGCAGGGAAGGGGTTGCGGTGTCCAGGGGAGGACCATCACAGCAAGTTTGGCCCCTGTAAAGGAATGCCACAGCAGAGGCTGAAGAGTGTGGTGTGTGAGTGTAT
This sequence comes from Hemiscyllium ocellatum, assembly GCF_020745735.1. Taxonomy (NCBI): domain Eukaryota; kingdom Metazoa; phylum Chordata; class Chondrichthyes; order Orectolobiformes; family Hemiscylliidae; genus Hemiscyllium; species Hemiscyllium ocellatum. The sequence continues at coordinate 2,192,220 of NW_026867476.1, forward strand.
CTGAGTGTGTGTGTGTTTCTGAGAGTGTGTGTGAGAGTGTCTGTGTGTGTCTGTGTGAGCAGTGTCAAGGCAGTGCAGCTCATGAAGTCTTGGCTTTGATGAAGCTGTGACTTTCAGCAGCTTATTTCACCCTGTTCTGGTTTTTGCAGAGCGGTTGTAAGGCAGAGGGGTAAAGCTGTTTACCGAAGACTGGGTGTGTGTGTTTGCCTGTGTATGAGTGTACATATGTGTGTGTCTCTATCTGTGTCTGTGTGTGTCTCTATCTGTGTCTGTGCGTGTGTGTGTATCTCTCTATCTTTGCCTGTGGGTCTGTGTGTGTGTGTGTTTGAGAGTGTGTATGTGTGTATGTGTGCGTGTCTCTATCTGTGTCTGTGTGTGTGTATCTCCTATCTGTGTCTGTGTGTCTGTGTTCTTGTGTCTGTGTGTCTGTGCATTTTGGGTGGGTCTGTGTGTGTATGTGTCTGTGTGTCTGTGCGAGTGTCTGTGTGTGTGTCTGTGTATGTGCGAGAGTGTGTCTGTGTGTGTGTGTGTGTGTGTCTGTGTATGTCTGTGTGAATATGTGTAAGTGTGTGTGAGTGAGAGTGTGTCTGTGTGAGTCTGTGTCTGTGTGAGTGTGTGTCGGTATGTGTGTGTGTCTGCATGTGTCTGTGTGTGTGTCTGTGCGAGTGTCTGTGTGTGTGTGTATGTGTGAGTCTGTGTGTGTGTGAGTGAATGTGTGTGTGAGTGTGTGTCTGTGTGTGTGTGAATGTGTGTGAGTGTGAGTGTGTGTGTGTGTGAATGTGTGTGAGAGTGATTGTGTGTGTGTCTGTGTGAATGAGTCTGTGTGTGTGAATGTGTGTACAAGTGTGTGTGAGTGTATGTGTGTCTGTGTGGGTGAGTGTGTCTGTGAGTGTGTGTGTGTGTGTTGTCGGAGGGGGGAGTTGTTAACGAAGGGTATAGGAGATATTTAATGCTGTCATGGCCTGGTCATGCAAGTGGTAGTGACGACATCATTTGATCTTGTTGCTCAGATTGGCATCCCGAACCCCGACACTGCTGACCGGCCCAGCCCCAGGGAGCGGGGGGCAGGGCTCCTCGGAGAGATACAGAGATACCGGGGTTCTCCTATCCCACAGTGTGAGGCACCTCCCCTTGGCAGGTTACACCAGCCCATTCAGGCTCATCGGTAAGGTATCCTCTGCTCAGGCAGCATCAACAGTACGGGCTCACACACACACGCACTCACACACACACTCACACACATACACTCACACACACACGCGCACACTGATTCATACACGCACATGCACACAGTCTCACACACACACTCACACACACACACTCACACACACACACACACACACACTCACACACATACACACACACACTCGCACACACACACATGCACTCATACACACAGACACACACACACATTCACACACACACACACACACGCACTCACACACAGTCACACACACACACACTCAGTCACACACACAGACGCATATGCTCACACTCACACGCACACGCTCACACTCGCACACATAAACACACACGCACTCACACACACTCACACTCAACCACTCGCACACACTCACTCACACACACACACAAAACCACACACACACTCTCTCTCTCACACTCACACACACGCATTCACACAGTCATACGCATACTCACATACACACACACACTCTCACACAGTTACACACACACATGCACTAATGCACACACACACATTCTGACACAACCACACTCACACACACACTCATACAGTCACACACATACTCACATACGCACACACTTTCACACATTCACAGTCACACACACTCACGTATGCACACAAACTCATTCTCACACACACAGACTCACCCACTCGCACACTCACCCACTTACACACACACAAGCTCACACATTCACACACTCTCTCTCACACACACACAGACACACACACACTCACTCACTCACACACACACACACACACACACAGACACTCACGCGCACACACACACACTCACAAGCAGGCACACACACACTCTCTCACTCACACATGCACACTCACAGACACACACTCACACCGTCTCACACTCACACACTCACTCACACACTCACAGACACACACAAGCTCACAGACACACACACACACTCACACACTCTCAGACACACACACGCACACACACACTCTCACACAAACAGGCACACACACACTCTCTCACTCACACATGCACACTCACAGACACACACTCACACAGTCTCACACACACACTCACTCACACACTCACACACTCACACTCACAGACACACACAAGCTCACACACACACTCTCAGACACGCGCACACACGCACGCACACACTCACACCCACTCACTCACACAACACACATGCACACACTCACACTCAAACACACACTTTTGCACACACTCGCACACACCTGCATTCACGCTCACACACACACTTACACACACACACTCACAGACACACACGCACGCATGCACTCGCACACACACACTCACACTCACTCACACTCACTCACACATACATGCACAGACTCACAAACACACACGCACACACACTCTCTCACCCACGCACTCACACATGCACACTCACAGACACACACTCACAGTCTCACACTCACACACTCACTCACACTCACAGACACACACACTCACTCACACGCACTCATACACGCGCACACGCACACACAATCACACCCACTCACTCACACGACACACATGCACACACTCACACTCAAACACACACTTTTGCACACACTCGCACACACCTGCATACACGCACACACACACACTTACACACACACACTCACAGACACACAAGCACACACACACTCGCACGCACACACTCACACCCACTCACGCATACATGCACACACTCACACACACACTCTCACACACACTCTCACCCACACACACACACTCACACACTCTCACACAAACACTCACACACTCACACTCACACACTCACATACAAACACACTCACACATTCTCACACAAACACACACACTTACACACCCACTCACAAACCCACTCACACACCCACACACACTCGCACATACCCGCACACATGCTCACACACTCATAAACTCACACACATACACTCACACACACACATATGCACGCTCACACGCACCCACACACACTCTCAATCTCTCACACATACACACACACACACCAGTCTCACTCACTCACACACATACTCACACGCACGCGCGCACACACACTTACACTCACACACACACACGCACACACTCGCACATACCTGCACAACGCTCACACACTCACACACACACTCACACACGTACACACACACATACGCACACAGACACCCACACAAACACACATACACTCTCACACTCACTCACTCACATGCACACTCACACACTCCCCCACACTCACCCACACACACAAACACACACACTCTCTCTCACACTCACACACGCATGTACACACACCCGCGCATTCACACAGTCACACACATACTCACATACACACACACACTCACACAGTCACACACATACTCACATACGCTCACACACTCACAGTCACACACACGCACGCACACACACACTCATTCTCTCACACACACACACACTCACCCACTTACACACACATACTCACCCACACACACACTTTCACAAATTCAAACACTCTCACACACACTCACACACGCAGACTGACACACTCACCCACTCTCACACACACACACACTCACGCACATACACTCACACAATCACACACACACTCACACAGTCACACAAATACTCACATACGCACACACACTTTCACACACTCACAGTCACACACACGCATGCACACACACTCACTCATTCTCACACACACACTCACCCACTCGCACACTCACCCACTTACACACATACTCACCCACACACACACTTTCACACATTCAAACACTCTCACACACACTCACACACTCAGACACACACACTCACCCACTCATACACACACACACACACACACAATCACACTCTCTCACCCACATACTCACACATGCACACTCACAGACACACACACTCACTCACACACACTCAGACACATGCGCACACACGCAGACCCACTCACTCACACACACACATGCACACACTCACACTCAAACACACACTTTTGCACACACTCGCACACACCTGCATACATGCTCCCACACACTTACACACACTCACAGGCACACACGCACTCACACACTCACACACACACACACACACACATATGCACTCACCCACTCACCCACACACACGCACACACTCACACACTCTCACAGAAACACACACTCACACAACTCTCACACACACACTCTCACACACACACGCTCACACACACTCGTACACACACATACAAACTAACACACACATTCTCACACACACTCACCCACTCACACACACACATTCACCCACTCACCCACACACACTCACACACACTCTCACATACACACACTCTCACACAAACACGCACACTTACACACCCACTCACACACCCACTCACACACTCGCACACACCCGCACACATGCTCACACACTCATACACTTACACAAACGCACACTCACACACTCCCCCACACTCACCCTCACACACACTTGTACACAAACTCACACACACTCACATACAAACACACACATACCCACATACACACACACTCTCACACTCACAAACACACACACACACACGCTCTCACTCACACACTCGTACATGCACACTCGTACACACACATGCACGCACACACTCACATGCTCACACATTCATGCTCGCGCGCACACACACACACACATGCACACCCACGCACACTCACCCACTCACACAAACACTCTCACACACAGTCTCACACACACACATTCACACACAGTCACACACAGTCACACACTCTCACATACTCACACACCCACTCTCACACATTCACAGTCACACACACACATTCACGAACACACCCACACACTCACACTCACACATTCACACACACACTCAGCCACTCTCACACACACACTCACCCACAAGCACATACACACACCCTCACATACTCACACACACTCTCACAAACACACACTGACACGCACACACACACTCACACACAAGCGCACACACACACGCTCACACACACACACACACTCACACGCACACACACAAATACACACGCTCGCTCACACACACACACGCTCACACACATGCACGCACACACACTCACACACACACACGCACACCCACATACACTCACACTCATCCACACATACTCACCCACTCACACAAACATTTTCACACACACTCACACACAGTCACACACACACTCACATACTCACACACGCACTCTCACACGAACACACACACTCACACTCACAAACACACACTCACACATACACACAAGCACACACACACACTCTCACATACTCACACAGTCACACACTCACACGCACACACACTCTCATGCATACACACACACACACACTCACCAACTCTCACATTCACCCACTCTCTCACACTTACACACTCACCCACTCACACACACCCAGACTCAACCACTCTCTCACACACACACTCACACACACACACGCACACCCACACACACTCACACTCATCCACACACCCTCACCCACTCACACAAACACTCTCACACACAGTCTCACACACACACACTCACACACACACTCACCCACTCTCACACACACACAAACACACACGCCCGCTCACACACACACGTTCACACACATGCACGCACACACGCTCACACACACATGCACGCACACACATGCTCATACATTCATGCATGCACACACACACGCACACCCACACACACAGTCACAGTCACACACACTCTGACATACTCACACACCCACTCTCACACACTCAGTCACACACACACACACACTCACGAACACACACACACACTCACGAACACACACACACTCACGAACACACAAACACGCACTCACACACACACTCACCCACAAACACATATACACACTCTCACATACTCTCACACACTCTCACAAACACACATTGACATGCACACACACTCACACTCATCCACACACACTCAGCCACTCACACAAACACTCTCTCACACACACACTCACACACAGTCACACATACTCTCACATACTCACAAACCCACTCTCACACACTCACAGTCACACACACATACGAACACACACACACTCACGAACACACAAACACGCACTCACACACACACTCACCCACAAACACATATACACACTCTCACATACTCTCACACACTCTCACAAACACACATTGACATGCACACACACTCACACTCATCCACACACACTCAGCCACTCACACAAACACTCTCTCACACACACACTCACACACAGTCACACATACTCTCACATACTCACAAACCCACTCTCACACACTCACAGTCACACACACACTCACGAACACACACAAACTCACACTCACACAAACACACATTCACACACACACTCACCCACTCTCTCACACACTCTCACCCACAAACACATACACACACTCTCACAAACTCTCACAAACATACATTGACACGCACTCACACACACACACACGCTCACGCTCACACATTCATGCACGCACGCACGCACACCCATACACACACTCATCCACACACACTCACCCACTCACACACACAGTCACACACAGTCACAGTCACACACGCACACTCACGAACCCACACACACAAACACACTCACACACACCCAGACTCACCCACTCTCACACACACTCTCACACACACACTCACACGTACACACACACTCACCAACTCTCACACTCACCCACTCTCTCACACTTACACACTCATCCACTCTCACACACACCCAGACTGAACCACTCTCTCACACACACTCACACACACATGCTCACACACATGCACGCACACACTCACACACACACAATCATGCACACGCACACACTCACACTCATCCACACACACTCACCCACTCACACAAACACTCTCACACACAGTCACACACACACACTCACTCACACACACACGCTCACAAACACACATTGACACGCACTCACACACACACACACTCACACTCACTCACACTCACACATACCCAGTCACACACACTCACATACACACACTCACTCACACACGCACACACAGTCTCACACACACACACGCTCACACACACTCACACACACCCACACGCACACGCTCACACATTCATGCACACAGACACACACACACGCACTCACACTCATCCACACACACTCACCCACTCACACAAACACTCTCTCACACACACACTCACACACAGTCACAGTCACACACGCGCACACACTCACCCACTCTCAGACACACCCAGACTCACCAACTCTCTCACACACACATGCACACACACACACACTCACCAACTCTCAAACTCACCCACTCTCTCGCACTTACACACTCACCCACTCTCACACACACCCAGACTCAACCACTCTCTCACACACACACTCACACACACATGCTCACACACATGCATGCACACACACTCAGACACATGCACGCACACACTCACACAATCATGCACGCACACATACACACGCACGCACTGCCACACACACTCACACTCATCCACACACATTCACCCACTCACACAAACACACACAGTCTCACACACACACACACACTGACACACAGTCTCACACACACAGTCACACACTCTCACAGACACACACCCACTCTCACACACACTCACCCACATACACACACTCTCACATGCTCTCACACACTCTCACAAACACACACTGACACGCACACGCGTGCACACGCGCACACACACACTCATACACACACACACGCATGCTCACACACACACACACTGAACCACTCACACTCCCTCACACACACACATTCTCACACACACACTCACTCTCTCACACACACACTCTCACATGCACTTTCACTCACACATATGCACGCACACACACGCGCACGCACATGCACACACACACACTCACACACACACAGGCCCACTCACACACACACGCTCACACACGCTTACACTCTCACACACACTCGCGCACACACACTCAAACACACACGTACACTGACACGTACGCACACACACTTGCACATGCACACACGTGTTCACACGCACACACAAAAACTCACTCATACATACACACGCTCTCACACACGCACATGCACACTCACACATGCACACACACACAGGCACACACTCACACACACAGTCACGCGCACACACGCCCTCACACATGCACACACAAGCACGCACACACACATGCACACCCACTCGCACACGCACACACAAACATATGCACACACGCTCCCACACGCATATACTCACACACACATACATAAACACACTCACACATACACGCACGCACACGCACACACTCATACATGCACACTATCATGCGCACACAGTCACGCGCACACACACACACGCAGGCCCACTCATATACACACACACGCTCACACACGCTTACACTCTCACACACACTCATATACAAGCACGCACTCATACGCACAGACGCATATGCACACACACACACTCGCTCACATGCACACAGTCACGCACACACACACTCTCACATACATGCACATGCACACACACACGCGCACACTGACTCACACTCACACGCACATGCACACAGTCACGCACACACACACATACATACACATTCATGCACACGCACACACTCACACACTCTCAATTGCACACACAGGCACACACACAGTCACACACACACACACACACACTCTCATACACACGCCCACAATCACGCACACACCTACACACACGCTCATCCACTCACACACACTCTCACACACAGACACTGACTCTCACCCACTCACACTCACACACTCTCTCACACAGTCTCTCTCTCTCACTACTCTCACACAAACACACACTCACACATACACTCTCACACCCACACATGCACACGCATACACACACTCGCGCACTCACATGCACACATACATGCACACACTTGCACACACACTCATACACACGCACATGCACACAAACATGCTCACAGGCACATACGCGCACACACTCGCGCACGCGCACACACTCACGCACACACACTCACACACACACTCACACATGCACACTCTCACGTGCACACATTCACCCACACACACACGGACTCACTCACAAAGTCACGCACACATACACACACCCACACACTCTCACACATGCACACACACGCACACACTCACACACTCTCATACACACACTCAGACACACGAACTCACGCACACAGTCACGCACACACGCACTCATACACACACTCATACGCACACACTCATATGCACACACACTTGCTCTCACGCACACACACACTCTCACACACATGCACATGCACGCACACTCACGCACATGCGCACAATCATTCACACACACTCAGACACTCACAAACTCATACTCACTCATACACACTCTCATATGCACACACACTCGCTCACATGCACACACACATTCACTCTCATATACACATGTGCACACATGCAGGCTCGCTCACATGCTCACACGCACGCACACACATACATATACACGCACACGCATGCACATACACATGCACACACTCACACATGCACACACAGGCATACACACACACACTGTCACGCGCACACACACTCACACTCATACGCACACTCACACGCACACACCTACACACACACTCATCCACTCACACACATTCTCACACACACACGCACTCTCACCCACTCACACTCACACTCACACACTCTCACACACAGTCCCTCTCTCTCACACACACACCCTCCCACACACATATATATACACACATACACACACTCACACACACACGCACACACACTTCGCACATACTCACACATGCACACACACACACATACACACACTCTCATACATGCACACACACGCACTCACACTCACACACATACACAAACACACACACATGCACACACACTCGTGCACACACACAAACACAGGCACACACGCTCCCATACGCATACACTCACACACACATACATACACACACTCACACACATACACGCACACACACACTCTCACACACTCAGACACACACGAACTCACACTCACGCACACAGTCACACACACACACTCATACACACACACACTCGCTCACATGCACACACACACACTCTCACACACACGCACATGCACACACACACCCACAAACACACGCGCACACTGACTCACCCTCACACACTCATGCACACATGCACACTCTCATACACACATGTGCACACACACGCACGCTCGCTCGCATGCACACACGCACACACACTCACACACATACGTACACATTCATGCACGCACACGCACACACTCACATATGTACACACAGGCACACAGACACAGTCACACACACACTCATACGCGCACACACACGCACACAATCACACACACTTACACACACGCTCATCCACTCACACACACACTCACTCTCACCCACTCACACTCACACATACACAGTCCCTCTCTCTCACACTACTCTCACACAAACACACACTCACACATACACTCTCACACCCACACATTCACACACACATGCACACGCGCACATACACTCGCTCACATGCACACACGCACACAACTCACGCACTCACATGCACACATACACGACACACTCACACACCCACTCATACACACGCACATGCACACAAAAGCGCTCACAGGCGCACGCGCGCGCACACACACACACGGACTCACTCACAAAGTCACGCACACATACACACACCCACACGTACGCACACGCTCTCACACCTGCACACACACACACTCACACTCACACACACTTACACAAGCGCACACACTCGCACACACACACAAACACATGCACACACGGTCCCACACACATACACTCACACACACATACATACACACACGTGCACACACACACAGTCACTCACACACACTCAAACACACATGAACTCACACTCATGCACACAGTCACGCACACAGACACTCATACACACACTCTCATACGCACACACTAATTTGCACACTCACACTCGTTCACATGCACACACGCGCACACACACTCACTCACGCACACACGCGCACACTGACTCACACTCACACGCACATGCACACAGTCACGCATACACACACACTGTCATACACACATGTGCACACACACCTGCACGCTCGCTCACATGCACACACGCACACACACTCACACACACATACATTCCTATATATGCACATGCACACACTTACACATGCACACACAGGCACACACTCACACACACAGTCACGCGCGCACACACACACACTCATATGCGCACACACACACGCACACACTCACACACACACACACACCCTCATCCACTCACACTCACACACTCTCACACAGTCCCTCTCTCTCACGCACACTGTCCCTCTCTCTCTCACACACACGCACACACACACAGTCCCATATGCCCACACACCCACACACACATATATACCCACATTCACACACACACACACACACGCACACACACTCACACACACGCGCGCACACACACTTCACACACACTCACACATGCACACACTCACACATATACACAGTAATGCGCACACACACAAACTCTCATATGCACGCACATATACTCGCTCACATACACAGACACACACGCACACAGACACACTCACACACAAAACTCATACTTACACACACATTCACACACACACACTCGCACAGATGCACACGCACACTCACTCACACACACACACACACACACATGCACACACACTCACACCCATGCACACACAACACACAACACGCACACACTCACACTCACACTCACGCCCACTCACACATGCACACACACACTCTCACCCACTCACATACACACTCACCTAATCACATACACGCGCTCACACACACACATTCATACACACACCCACGCTCACGCACACACACTCAAGGACCCACATACACACACACTCACAGACACAGTCACACACACGCACACTCACTCACACACACACACACACCTCTCACACACACACCTCTCACACACACACTCACTCACATACACGCTCACTCTTACACACGCACACATACACAAACACACACTCTCACACACACACACTCTCAAACGCACTCACTCTCACACACTCACATACTCAACACATTCACACACACACTCACTGACGCGCACATACACACACACACATACTCACACACACACGCACACTCACTCACACACACCTCTCACACACCCCCTCTCACTCACATACACACACACTCACACACACACACTCTCAAATGCACTCACTCTCACACGCTCACTCACACACTCAACACATTCACACACACACTCACTGACACGCGCACACACACAAACTTGCATGCACACTCACACACTCACGCACACACACATACGCTCACTCTCAGGCACTCAAACACACACACACACACTCACTGACGCGCACATACACACTCACACACACACATACACACTCTCACTCGCACACATACACACACACACACACCAATGTATCCTCGTATACACACTGTCACACAGTCACACATACACACATACACACTCTCAAACACACGCGCGCTCATCGCCTCACATACGCACACACTCTCACACGCACACATCTCACACACACTCTCACTCACACACATACACACTCTCACACACACACTCTCTCAGACACACACTCTCAAAAGCGCTCACTCTCACACACTCACTCACTTTCTCAAACACATTCACACACACACACTCACTGACGCGCACATACACACACACACACAAACACACACACACTGTCACACACACTCTCACTCGCACACACACACACACACACACACATTCTCGCACCCACTTATACACACTCTCACACACGCAGTCACACACATACACACACACTCACACAAACACGCTCATCGCCTCACATACACTCACACTCTCACACGCACATGCACACACACTCACACCCATGCACACACACACTCTCACCCACTCACATACACACTCACCTAATCACATACATACTCTCACACGCACACATATACACACCAACGCACTCATGTATACACACTCTCACACACAGTCACACACACACACACACACACACGCTCATCACCTCACATACGCACCGACACTATCACACACACACTCTCACACATGCACGCACACACACTGACAGAAACATGCAAACACACTGTCTCTCACTCACACACACACACACACTGTCACACGCACGCACTCTCACTCGCACACACACATACACTCTCTCACACACACAGACACTCACTCACACACTCACCTCTCACACACACACTCTCACTCACACACATACACACTCACGCACTCACACACACACACACATACACACACACACACTCAAACACATTCACACACACACTCACTGACGCGTGCACACACACGAACTTGCACGCACACTCACACACTCGCACACACACATACGCTCACTCTCAGGCACTCAAACACACACACACACACACACTGTCTCACACACACTCTCACTCGCAAACATACACCCACACACACACTCACGCACCCACGTATACACACTCTCACACACGCAGTCACACACACAAATACACACTCACACACACACTCACACAAACACGCTCATTGCCTCACATACACACACACTCCCACATGCACACACTCTCACACACACACTCACACACACACTGACAGAAACACACACAGTCTCTCTCTCACACACGCACTCAAGCACTCACACACACGCACGCACGCACCCACACACACACTTACACACACACTCTCACACACACAAATGAAAACACTCTCACACACTCACAGACAGACACTCATTCCCACACACACATTCTCACACACACACACAGACATGCACACACAAACGCACACACTCAAACACTTGCACATGCACACACGCTCCCACACGCATACACACTCACACACACATCCATACACATGCGCGCACACACAAGCACACACACACACACACACGCGCACACACTCATACACATGGACTCACACTCACAATGTCATGCACTCACACACACCCACACAATCACTCTCACACATGCACTCACTCACACTTACACACACACACTCACACATGCACACACACACACACACAAACGCACACACACTCAAACACTTGCACACGCACACACTCGCACATGCATACATACACATGCACACATGCTCCCGCACGCATACACACTCACACACACATCCATACACACGCGCACACACATACACACACACACACACTCTCACACACGCACGCACACTCACACGCATGCACACATACTCGCTCACACGGACACACACACACTCTCTCTCCCTCACACACTCACACGTGCACTCACTTACACACACACACTCACACGCATGCACACACGCGCACACACGCACTCACACATGCACTCACACGCACACACTCTCACACACACATTCTCACATGCACACTCACACACAGCCACTCACACTCACACGCACACTCATTCACACATGCACACACACGCACACACACACACATTCTCACACATTCACACACACATTCGCTCTCATGTACATATGCACACACACTCACGCACACGCGCGCACACATCCACACGCACAAACTCTCTCACTCACGCGCACACACAGTCACACATACACACTCACACACGCATGTACACACACACACGCACACATGAACACACACACACGCACACATTCTCAAAGACGCACACACACACACGCACACTCTCACACACACATTCGCTCTCATGTACATATGCACACACACTCACGCACACATCCACATGCACAAACTCTCTCACTCACGTGCACGCACACACAGTCACACATACACACTCACACACGCATGTACACACACACACGCACACATGAACACACACACACGCACGCATTCTCAAAGACGCACACACACACGCACACTCACACACACTCATGCACAAATTTGCACACATGCGCTCACACACACACTCACTCACACTCACATACACACTCATGCATGCACACACACAAACACACAGACACACGCACACACACTCGCTCACACGCACACACTCTCCCTCACGCACTCACACGTGCACACACACTCACACGCCTGCACACATGCACTCACACGCACTTACACACGCATTCACGCGCACACTCTCACACACACACTCTCACATGCACACTCACACACAGCCACTCACACACGCACACACTCACACATGCACACACGCACACATTCTCACACATTCACACACACCTGCACACACACATTCGCTCTCATGTACACATGCACACCCACTCACACACGCGCACACATCCACACGCACAAACTCACTCACGCACATACTCACACACACTCACACACACACAGACTCACACTCACAAAGTCATGCACACACACACCCACACGCTCTCACACACGCACATACACTCACACACACTCACAGATGCACACACAAACGCACACACACTCAGACACGTGCACACGCACACACACTCGCACATGCGTGTACACACATGCACACGCACTCCCACATGCATACACACTCACATACACATCCATACACATGCACACACACACACACACGCACACACTCACACACACGCACACACACTCGCTCACAGGCACACACTTCCACACACTCACACACACACACCCTCACACACACACACAGACTCACACTAACATGCACACGCACACAGTCACGCACACACGCACTCTCATACGCACACACATGCACACACACTCGCTCACAGTCACACACTCACACTCACGCACCCACACACATACACCCTCACTCACACACACTCACACTCACACACTCACATGCTCTCTCACACACTCACGCATGCACACTCACACTCACAATGCACACACATGCACTCACGCTCCCTCACGCACATACACTCCCACATGCGCACACACTCTCACACACACTCTCATATGCACACTCTCACACACACACACACTCACACACACACGGACTCACATTCGCAAAGTCCCGCACATGCGCACACACACACACACACCCACACGCTCACACACGCACACACAGTCACTCACACACAAACTCACACATGCACACACAAACCCACACACATTCAAACACTTGCACACGCACTCCCACACGCATACACACTCACACACACATCCATACATACGCACGCACACATATGCACACACACTCACACATTCTCTCCCTCACACACTCACACGCATGCACACACGCACACACACGCACTCACACACGCACTCACACGCACTCACAAGCACAGACTCGCACACACGTTCTCGCACACACACTCGCTCACACACACGCACACATTGACATGCACGCATGCACACAGTCACACGCATACACACACGCACACACACATGCACTCACACGCACACGCACACTCTCACACAACCCACACACACACACTCTCACACACGCGCACACACTCTCACATTCGCTCACATGCATGCACACACACGCACACGCACACACTGTCACACATGCATGCACAGACTCGCACACATGTTCTCGCACACACACTCGCTCACACACACTCTCTCATGCATGCACACACAGTCACACGCATACACACACGCACGCACACATGCACTCACACACACACGCACACTCTCACGCAACACAAACGCACACTCTCACACACGCGCACACACTCTCACACGGACACACTCATGCACAAATTCGACACATGCGCTCACACACACTCGCACACGCTCTTGAAAACACACTCACTCACACTCATATACACACACACATGCACACACACACTGGCTCACACACACGCTCATACGCACACACGCGCACACTGATTCATACACGCACATGCACACAGTCTCACACACACACTCTCATACACACGTGCACGCACACACATGCTTGCTCACATGCACACATGCACACAACTCACACTCACATGCACACAAAAACACGCGCACTCACACATGCACACACACTCACTCACACGCACACGCGCACACACATCCACACGCACAAACTCTCTCACGCGCACACATTCACATATACACACTCACTCACACATACACACACATACACGCACACATGAACACACGCACACGCACTCTCACACACGCACTTACACACACTCTCACACAGCCACTCACATACTCACACGCGCACACGCACACACACACGTGCACACTCATACACACGCACGCACACGCACGCACACACACATGCGCACAGTCTCTCACATGCATGCAGACTCGCACACACTTTCTCGCACACACTCACTCACACACACTCACTCACACACACACTGACATGCACGTACACGCACACACTCTCTCACACACACTCACATACTCACGCACACACACTGACATGCACACACAGTCAAACGTATACACACACATGCACTCACACGCGCACGCACACTCTCACGCAACCCACACACACACACTCTCACACACGCACACATTTTCAAAGACGCACACACACGCGCACACTCTAACACACACACGCACACTCTCACACGCACACACACACGCACAAATTCGCACACATGCGCTCACACACACTCACTCACACTCACATACACAGTCACGCATGCACACACAAACTCACAGACACATGCACACGCACACACTGGCTCACACACTCAAACTCACACAAACACGCTCACGCACACACGCGCACACTCTGTCCCTCACGCACTCGCACATGCATACACACACTCACATGCATGCACACATGCACTTACACACGCATTCACGCGCGCACTCACACACACACTCACATGCACACACACAGCCACTCACACACTCACACGCGCATTCACTCACACATGCGCACACACACATTCACACACATCACACACACATTCGCTCTCATGTACACATGCACACACACTCACTCACATGCACACGCTTGCACACATCTACACGCACAAACTCTCTCACGCGCACACACTCACACACACACTCACACATACACACTCACACACACATACACACACGCACACATGAACACACACACGCGAACTCACACACGCACTTACACACACACTCTCACACAGCTACTCACATACTCACATGCACGCACACTCACACTGTCACACATGCATGCACAGACTCGCACACACTTGCTCACACACACTGACATGCACGCACACTCACACACACACACACACTCTCACACACACACACACACCCACATGCACACACAATCTCTCACACACACACTCACACACTCACTCACACGCACACACACTGACATGCACGCACACACACAAACGCACACACACACACACTCGCTCACACGCACACACGCTCTCCCTCACACTCTCACACATGCACACACACACACATACACTCACAAGCATGCACACACGCACATGCACTCAGACACCCACTCACACGCACACACACACTCTCACACGCACACTCACACACACACTCACACACACACACTCTCACACGCACACACACACAGCCACTCACACACTCACACGCACACTCACTCACACATGCGCACACACACACGCATTCTCACATCTGCACACATACATTTGCTCTCATGTACACATGCACACACACTCACTCATGCACATGCGCGCACACCTCCACATGCACAAGCGCACATGAACACACACACACGCACTCACACGCACGCACGCACTTACACACACACTCTCACACAGCCACTCACATACTCACACGCGCACACACAGACACACACACACGCGCACACGTACGCACACACACTCATACATGCACGCACACACTCTCACACATGCATGTACAGACTCGCACACACTTTCTCGCACACACACTCACTCACACATGCGCACACACGCACACATTCTCACACAATCACACACATCTGCACACACACGTTCGCTCTCATGTACACATACACATCTGCACACACACACACACACGCACACACACATACGGACTCACATGCACACGCACACAGTTACGCACACACACACTCTCATACGCACACACTCACATGCACACATACACGCGCACACTCATACACACGCACATGCACACCCACTCGCTCACAGTCACAAACTCACACTCACGCACCCACATACACACGCACACGCCCTCACAAACACGCACACACACACACTTGCACTCACACACACACACGCTCTCTCACACACTCACGCGCACACACTCACACTCGCACTCACAATGCACACATATGCACTCACGCTCCCACACGCACATACACTCCCACATGCACACACACTCTCATATGCACACACACACACACACACACACACAGACTCACATTCACAAAGTAACGCAATGCACACACACACACACCCACACGCTCACACACACTCTCACACATGCATGTACAGACTCGCACACACTTTCTCGCACACACTCACTCACACACACTCACACGCACACACACTGACATGCACGCGCGCGCACACACACACACAATCTCTCACACACACACACTCACTCACACGCACACACACTGACATGCACGCACACACACACACGCACACACACTCTCTCACACACACTCACACACACACCCACACGTGCACACAATCTCTCACACACACACAATCACACACTCACTCACACGCACACACACTGACATACACACACACACATACTCACACACGCACACGCACACACTCGCTCACACGCACACACTCTCTCCCTCACACACTCACACGTGCACACACTCACACACATACACTCACACACACACACACCATGTACCCACACGCACACACACACACACACTCTCTCACATACTCACACGCGCACGCACTCGCACTCACAATGCACACACATGCACTTACGTTCCCACACGCACATACACTCCCACATGCACACACACTCTCATATGCGCTCACACACACACACATACACGGACTCACATTCGCAAAGTCACGCACATGAACACAGACACACCCACACGCTCACACACGCTCTCACGCATGCACACACAGTCACTCACACACACACACACTCACACATGCACACACGCACACACAAACGCACACACATTCAAACACTTGCACACGCACACACACTCACACAGGCCCATACACATGCAAACAAACTCCCACACGCATACACACTCACACACACATCCATCCATACGCATACGCACACGCACACGCACACACACTCACACTCGCTCACACGCATGCACACACTCTCTTCCTCATGCACTCACACGTGCACACACTCACACTCACACACACACACACACACACAGACACATGCAGGCACACACGCACACACATACCCTCACACACACACACATACTCACACATGCACACACACGCTCTCTCACGCACACACACAGACTCACACTCACAAAGTCATGCACCCACACGCGCACACATGCACACACACGCTCTCACACACGCACTCACACTCACTCACACATGCACACACGCACACACAAACTCACACACTCTCACATGCATACACACACATGCACACACGCTCCCACACGCATACACACGCGCGCGCACACACACGCGCACTCACAAAGTCATGCACACACACACCCACACGCACACAATCACTCTCACACAGCGCACACTCACTCACACTGACACACACTCACTGACACATGCACACGCACACACAAAAGCACACACACTCAAACACGTGCACACACACACACACACACTCGCACATGCATACACACACATGCACACAAGCTCCCACATGCATACACACACACACACATCCATACACACGCACACACGCACCCACACTCACACACACGCACGCACGCACACACACTCGCTCACATGCGCACACTCTCTCCCTCACACTCACACACGCACACACACTCACACACGCACACACACTCACACGCACACACTCACACATGCACATTCTCACACAGCCACTCACACATTCACACGCGCACTCACTCACACATGAACACATGTGCACTCACTCACACATGAATACACACGCACACTCACACATGCATGCACACACATGCACACATGCTCCCACACGCATACACACTCACACACACATCCATACATACACATGCACACTCACACTCGCTCACACGCACGAACACACTCGCACATGCACACGCTCTCACACATGCATGCACAGACTCGCACACACGTTCTCGCACACGCACTCACTCACACGCACACACTGACATGCACGCACACTCACACACACACGCACACACACTCACGCACACACACACAGTCACACGCATACACACAGACATGCACTCACAGGCGCACGCACACTCACGCAACCCACACACACACACACACACTCTCACACACGCACACATTCTCAAAGACGCACACACACGCACACACACACTCTCTCTCTCACACACACACACACGGACTCACACTCACATGCACACGTACACAGTCACGCACACACACTCATACGCACACACTCATACACACGCACATGCATACACACTTGCTCACAGTCACACACTCACTCATGCACCCACACGCGCACACACACATGCACACACCCTCACTCTCACACACAGGCGCGCGCGCGCGCACACACACTCGCACTCACACGCGCACACACTCGCACTCACAATGCACACACATGCACTCACGCTCCCACACACACAGACACTCCCACATGCACAGACACTCTCATATGCACACTCACACACACACGGACTCACATTCGCAAAGTCACGCACATGCACACACACACACTCACACATGCACACACGCTCACACAAACGCACACACATTCAAACACTTGCACACGCACACACACTCGCACATGCACACACACACATGCAAACACATTCCCACACGCATACACACTCACACACACATCCATACATACGCACACGCACACACACACACGCACACACACTCACACTTGCTCACACGCATGCACACACTCTCTCCCTCACACACTCACACGTGCACACACACACACACACGCAGGCACACACGCACACACACACTCTCAGACACACACACACACACACACACTCACGCACACACACGCTCTCTCACGCACACACACGGACTCACACTCACAAAGTCATGCACCCACACGCGCACACATGCACACTCGCTCTCACACACGCGCTCACACTCACTCACACTCACACTCACACATGCACACATGCACACACAAACACACACACTCAAACACTTGCACACGCACACACACTCTGACATGCATACACACACATGCGCACACGCTCCCACACGCATACACACTCACACACACATCCATACACGCGCGCGCGCGCACACACACGCACACACACTCACACTCACAAAGCCATGCACACACACACCCACACGCACACAATCACTCTCACACAGCACGCACTCACTCACCTTACACACACTCACTGACACATGCACACGCACATACAAAAGCACACACACTCAAACACGTGCACACGCACACACACTCGCACATGCATACACACACATGCACACATGCTCCCACACACATACACACTCACACACACATCCATACACGCACACACACACTCACACGCACACACACACACTCGCTCACACGCACACACGCACACTCTCTCCCTCACACACTCACACGTGCACACACTCACGCATGCATACACGCACACACACGCACTCACACATGCACTCACACGCACACACTCTCACACACACACACTCACATGCACATTCTCACACAGCCACTCACACACTCACATGCGACTCACTCACACATGCACACACACGCACACATTCTCACACATGCACGCACACTGACATGCACGCACACTCACACACACAAACACACTCTCTCACACACACTCACACACACGCCCACACGCACACACACTCACACACACACACTCTCACACACGCACTCACACAGGCACACACGGACTCACACTCAGACACACACAGTCACGCACACGCACTCACACACACACTCTCATACGTACACACGCGCACACACGCATGCTTGCTCACATGCACACAAGCGCACACACTCATGCACACACTCTCACACACACTCACACACACTCTCACCCACACACACGCACGCTCGCTCACATGTACACATGCGCACACACTCATGCACAGACTCTCACACACATTCACACCCACACACACACTATCGCACACACACACACACATGCACACTTGCTCACATGCAGACAAGCACACACACACTCATGCACACCCTCTCACACACACTCATACGCACTCTCACCCACACACGCACGCTCGCTCACATGCACACATGCACGCATACTCATGCACAGACCCTCACACACACTCACACCCATACACACACTATCACACACTCACCCACACACATACATTCACACGTACACACATGCGCACACGCTCATACACACACAGACACCCACACACATACTTATACACACACACTCACACTCATATGTACACACACGCGCACACGCACACATGCACACACACTCATGCACACATTCACACACGCTCTCACACACTCTCACACACGCATACATGCAAACACGCTCGCTCTCAGACATTCACACACTCGCTCACACGCACACACTCTCACACACAGACACCCACACACACAAACACACACACACACACAGACATCCACACACACACACACAGACTCACATGCACACTCGGTCTCACGCTCACACGCACACAGTCATGCACACACGCACTCACACACACTCACACACTCTCATACGTACACACGCGCACACACAGGCACACATGCACACGCACACACACACTCACACACACTCACACACACATACACGCAAACACACTCACTGTCAGACACTCACACACTCTCATACACACACACTCACTCACACGCACACACACCCACATGCACACACACTCTCACATGCACACTCTCACACACATACTCACACACGCACACATTCTCACACATGCACGCACACTGACATGCACGCACACTCACACACACAAACACACTCTCTCACACACACTCACACACACGCCCACACGCACACACACTCACACACACTCACACACACTCACACTCACACACACACACACTCCCACATGCACATTCTCACACAGCCACTCACACATTCACACGCGCACTCACTCACACATGAACACACGTGCACTCACTCACACATGAACACACACGCACACTCACACATGCATGCACACACATGCACACATGCTCCCACACGCATACACACTCACACACGTCCATACATACACATGCACACTCACACTCGCTCACACGCAGGAACACACTCGCACACGCACACGCTCTCACACATGCATGCACAGACTCGCACACGTTCTCGCACACGCACACACTCACACACATACACTCACACACACACACCACGCACCCACACGCACACACACACATGCACACACACACGCACACACACGCTCTCTCACACACTTACACGCGCACTCTCACACACACACACACACACACGGACTCACACTCACATGCACACGTACACAGTCACGCACACACACTCATACGCAGGCACTCATATGCACACATACATGCACACACTCATACACACGCACATGCACACACACTTGCTCACAGTCACACACTCACACTCATGCACCCACGCGCGCATGCACACACGCACACACCCTCACTCACACACACACTCTCTCTCACACACTCACACGTGCACGCACTCGCACTCACAATGCACGCACATGCACTCACACTCCCACACGCACATACACTCCCACATGCACACACACTCTCATATGCACACACACACACACACACACACACACGGACTCACATTCGCAAAGTCACGCACATGCACACACACACCCACACGCTCACACAAGCTCTCACACACGCACACACAGTCACTCACACACACACTCACACATGCACACACGCACACGCAAACGCGCACACATTCAAACACTTGCACACGCACAGACTCACACATGCACACACACACATGCAAACACACTCCCACACGCATACCCACTCACACACACATCCATATATATGCACACACGCATGCACACACACTCACACTCGCTCACACGCATGCACACTCTCTCTCCCTCACACAGTCACACGTGCACACACTAACAGACACACGCACACAGACACGCAGGCACACACACACCCTCACACACACACACACACACACACACACCACGGACTCACACTCACACAGTCATGCACCCACACGCACTCACACATGCACTCACATGCACACACTCTCACACACACACTCACATGCACAT